>NC_049987.1:20563877-20725971 GCF_000003815.2 Branchiostoma floridae | reverse complement strand
ATTGTAGCTAACTGTTAACAATCCAGCAAAGCAGTTGGCAAGATGTCACACCTGAACTTTTGTAGATTTTGCTTTTTGTTGGTACTAGTAAGATGTTATGTGATCAAGACAATATTTTCTTTCTGTTTCAGTGACGCCTTAGACTGTTCTCTGCTATATATACAAGTGACACAGTAATATACAGAAACTTACAGCTAGCAAAAGTCTGTACTCAATAAGATTTTACACAGTACACATTTATACTTCTTCTGCTGAAATCTACGCATTACATTTTGCATCCAACCAAAGAGGTTTGAAAGAGAGTCCTTGATCCAACCAAATTAGACCTTGAGACCTATTAACAGATCATTGATCACTGTGCATTTTGCACATACCAGACTCAATCGTGCCACTGAGCACTGCATTTTGCACACACCAGACCAATTGTGCCACTGAGCACTGTGCATTTTGCACACACCAGACCTATCGTGCCATTGAGCACTGTGCATTTTGCACACACCAGACCTATCGTGCCATTGAGCACTGTGCATTTTGCACACACCAGACCAATCGTGCCATTGAGCACTGTGCATTTTGCACACACCAGACCAATCGTGCCATTGAGCACTGTGCATTTTGCACACACCAGACTCAATCGTGCCACTGAGCACTGTGCATTGTGCAAATAAAGTCAAGCAAAGAACACATATATTGTGAACAATGTGTGAATCTATTTTATCGGGAAAATACCACCAAGGTGACATCATTTTCAGTGGAGATAATAGAGGCAAACAATGCACTGCAAATGCTTTAATGGCAGTTGTTAACCACAGTACTTGCAGACAAGCAATTACCTGGACAAGTACAGACCTTGATGGTGTACTTTTTCAAGGAGATGCACTATACACCTACATAAAACCATCACTAAGATCTGGTGTGGAGTTCCTCTCCGTTGATGATATTCCAGACTATTTGCAACTTTACAACAATACTGTACGTGTATCAATAAAAGAGTCTTACACTGGAGACATATTTGCCACAGAAGCAGTCTATCCTTATTACACCTTAAAGAAAGCCCTAGAAGCAGCATTTGCTGAATCCAACACTTGTCTTTTCATAACAGCACATGGAATAACTGGTTCAACAGTAGCATTGTTGCACGCTGATAACAAGTATTTTGTTTATGACTCACATGCCAGAAGTCCCATAACAGCATTGCCAGATAGCCATGGCACTTCTACTTTAAGCATGCACAGTTCAAACAGCAATCTAGTTTCATTCTTGCAACAACTTAACTGGAACACAACATGCAATTTTGAGGTTGTCCCAGTACAAGCAGAAAATGTTTTCTTATCAGTTGAACCTACTGGTATACACATTATCAATCTGACTAGCAATGTTTCTTCTATGATTGAGTCAGAAAACTGCTTTCAAGTTCAACAACAACACACATACACCTTGGTTAAACCAGAGTTTGTATCTACGAAAGAGAACCTACAACAACCAAACACAGCATTTCCATTTGCACCACATTGTAACCAAAGTACTGGGAAAAACATTGTGCCATGCACCACAAGCAAACATCCAAGTGCTATGCCAGAGAACAGGAATGAAGGCCTCTTGAATCAATTAGTAATGTCACCAAATGCAGCATCAAATTTAAATGATAAAAAAGTGCAAGGTCTTGCAATCCAAAGCGCAATATGCAAGGACAAACAAGAAAAACAAACCTATCAACAGAAGACAGAGAGTCTTGCAGAACAAAGAACATCATACAAAGCAAAGAAAGCAAATGAGACCTGTGAGCAAAAAGCAGCACAGCAAAGAGCATCATATAAAGCAAAACGAGCAAATGAGACCCCTGAGGAAAAAGATGAAAGACTTGCAAAACGAAGAACATCATACAAAGCAAAACAAGCAAATGAGACCCGTGAGCAAAAAGATGAAAGACTTGCAAAACGAAGAGCTTCATACAAAGCAAAACAGGCAGATGAGACAACTGAGCAAAAAGCAGATAGACTTGCACAGGAAAGAGCAAAACGAGCAAATGAGACCCCTGAGCAAAAAGACGATAGACTTGCAAAACGAAGAGCATCATACAAAGCAAAACAAGCAAATGAGACCCCTGAGCAAAAAGCCGAAAGACTTGCAAAACAAAGGACATCACGCAAAGCTAGCAAAGCAAAAAGAGCTGAACAAGAATCTTCACAAGAAAAAACGCAACGACAGAGGAAAAACTGTGATAGAGTGAGAAAAACATTGGCTACAAAATATGTTAGAGAACATAGCATAGACTATACCAGTGAACAATACAAATCAGACTTTCCTGCATTTCATTGCTATATAAAACAGCAGCCAAAGTACTACTGTAGCATATGTAGACAATTGTTATTTCATGACCAAGTGCGAAACTGCAACAATGCTGTCATAGACAAAATAGTCAATGATATTTCTGGTCAACATCATCTCTGTTCAAAGTGTTTGATTTGTCTTGAAAAAGACAAACCCATACCCAATGCTTGGACTAACAATATGGATCCAGGTGACATTCCATCATGCCTGAAACAACTCAGTAGAATGGAAACAAGACTTGTCAGTTTGAAATACACCTTCATCAAGTTAATTGTATTACCAGGTGGACAATTTGGTGAACAAGGTCAAGCCATAAGTTTCCCTACCAACATTGAAACTACTTGCCAACTGTTACCACATAGCCAAGATACAGCTGGGCTAGTAATAGTACACCCTTGTCAGACAAATGAAAGTAAAACACAAAGAACAGACCCACAACACATTGTACGATTTTCCAAAATGCATGAAGCTCTTACATGGCTGGTAACGCATAATCATCTATATTCACATGTGAACATAGCTACCTTTGAAAACTGGGTAAAAAAGTCAAGTGAATTCAATCCAATGATCACAGACGCCAATGAACCAGACTTCTCAAGTGCACCTTCTACTGTCCAAGAACTCTCAGCTTTTCCCTGTAACTACATTAATCCAAATGTCCAGTTACAATCTCTGTTGCAGAATGTAACAGACAATGTCCCAGTGATATCACTACCACGTGAAACATCACCACCACAAAGCATATTTAAAGAGACTGATCTTGAGGAACACTGTTTTCCACAGTTATACCCATATGGTAAAAATGGCTTCAAACAGACGCGTGATGTACAACTAACAGACTTACAGTACTTCCAATCACGTTTGCTCAATATCAATGATTGCTGGAGAAAAAACATCCCATGGCTCTTCTTTGCCTTGAACTCGTATGAAATCAAGAAATTGTACAGTCAGATATCCATTGTATGTAGAATGCAAAAGCAGAGTAATGTTAGATCACAATCCATAGCACAGCCACTAACAGCAGGCGATCTGCATCATGAAATTGATCAACATGTTGAAAGCACATCATACACTTTTATGAAGAATATACGTGGAACAGCAGCTTACTTCAAGGACCAACTGCTAAACTTGCTAGCAAAAATAAACACTATTGGACCACCAACATGGTTTGTCACTGTGTCTGCTAATGATTTAAACTGGCCAGAATTGTTCATGACCCTGAATCCTGACCTGACCTATGAAGAAGCTAAAGCATTACCACAACAAGACAAATGGAACCTAATGAGATCAGACCCTGTCATGTGTGCGATACACTTTAATAGACGCACTGATGCACTTCTACGCTTCATACTGAAGAGTCCACAACATCCCATTGGTAGAATCAAAGATCACTGGATTCGTGTGGAATTCCAATTAAGAGGTTCTCCACAGTGAAATTTCTGTCACGAAGAAAGAACGACAATGCACATCCGGGACCTCTTCCCGCCTTTGGCTGTGGTCTCGCACCGGAGTTTCTTTTACGATTTTTATATCCGGCACACAGCGCACACAAGGGATACAATTCCGCCCACAAAAGTACGCCGGAAAATCCAATTATACCAGTGAACAAAGGTTTCCAGCCAACTTCCCATAGATTTTAGATATAAACTTCTAGTTTAATAATGATGCACATTTTACTGGAACACAACATGAAATTTTGAGGTAGTCCTTCCAAATGCGCCCCGGCCAGCTTTTTTTAAAAGCTTTCTTGTTTTATTTGCACTCTCGCACCACTTTTGGGGGGTCCCTGAGGATGTCATCCATATAATCAAATCAACATGGCCCAACTCATAAAGCTGTAAACATTGTGTGATGAGCACCACATGTTGTGAAAAGTGTGATTTTCCTGTAATAATTTAAGTTCTTCTTTCCCCCCAGAATCCCTAGCCATCAGCGACCCAGCATACAGTAGTGATGATCCCACCTTCATGTCCAGGGAAGAGCTGTACAGCAGCGGTCTGAAACGTTGCATCACCATGTTACAACGTGTCAAGGAACTCAACATTGCAGAGGAGGATCTAGACACATACAGAAAGTAAGCTTCATACATATAAACAGCCCATTGCATTGCCATGTATGGATCAAGTTCTGTGGATTCAGACGGCAGAGGTTCAAGCCCTGTTTGGGCTCTGTGTGAGGGACTGCATTTGCTGCAAGCTGGGGGCCTTGTTTAACATTATGGTAGAGCTTCAGGGGTAGAGCTTCAGTGAGACGGCATGGCGTAATCGACAGCGTGTTGGGCTCAGGCCCAAGAGGTCCTGAGTTTGAATCCTACTGTGCCACCGACCTTGTGCCCTTGGACTTTCCCCACTTGACTCAGGTGAAAATGAGTGCCTGGCTTCGGCTAGGGTCGTCCCTCGGATAGGACGTTAAATAAAGACTGTGCCATGATGATCATAAGGATCGTGGGCACCAAAGGAAGAAAAAGAAAAAGCTTCAGGTGACAAAGCACTGCATGTCAAGAAACCCTCTTTACTTATGAGATTAGTAGAGATGATTTTATATGATGTAGACAATGTACCAAGATGTCAAGTGCTGAATAATAATAAGAGGGAACTGCACTTTCAGTGAATAGCAAATGATGACAGCCTCATCTACAACTTTTCTAACCTACAGTGCAGCATTACAAACTCTGGGTGGGGGAATTGGCATCACCCTACACTGGATAGCCTTCACCCCCACCATCGAGCAGCAGGCTACAGAGGAACAGAAGAAGAAGTGGCTGAAACTTGCACAGGACGTCGCTATCGTTGGGGCGTATGCACAGACAGAGATGGGACATGGTGTGTACCTGCTCTGTGTACTCTTAGGCCTTTACAATTACAATGTATAAACTCCTTTCCAAAAGTACTCTGGAACCATTGCTTATCATGCTCTTAAAAGATCACAATCAGGGAAGAAAGTGCATGAGGTGGGAGAAAAGAAGGATTGCACAGTAGTTTATTATTATCATTGAATTGAATATGAGTTTTTCAATTGAAGTAATGATTGTTTGTCTCTCACACAGTGTTTTCTCTAGAACTGCTCTGTTGAATCTTTGCATTTTCAACTCTTCATTAAGGCACATTTGTGAGGGGGTTGGAGACCACGGCGACCTATGACCCCTCCACACAGGAGTTTGTCATCAACTCTCCTACTCTCACTTCAACCAAGTGGTGGCCGGGCGGATGTGAGTTAGAATTTCTTTGTCCAAAGTCCTTGCAATGTCCCTTGGCCATGAGCCTATTTCTAAAAGGAATGTACATTTTTCACAACTGTTGGTGTATGCCTTGCCATTATTATAAAAGCTTGTATCAGTTCAGCTTGATATGTAAAAGTCTACATGTTTTGTCTGGTTGTTTGATTTCCACATGCACTAAGTGGAATAAAAAGCATCAACGTTAGTTTATTCTCCATACTATAAAAATCTTGAATATTGAAGCTATCACTCACTGTTTTAGACTTGCAATATCATCAGAAGTGATAACTGTTACATAATGTTAACATGTTTTCCTCAGTGGGTAAGACGGCCAACCATGCCACTGTGATGGCCCAACTGTACACCCGGGGGAAGTGCTACGGACCTCACAACTTCATGGTGCAGATACGCAGTCTGGAGAACCATCAGCCCTGTCCAGGTCAGCTTGGGCTTTCATCATTGTTCAATTGTTGACCATGTTTAATTTCAGACCTTGTTGTTAAGGCCCCCTTTCAACTAGACGGTGATCGCGCTGCACTCTCACTTTGACCTAAATAAAATATGTGTCTTCGCTTTTATATGGGTATATCATACAAAATGTAAAAGTGTGACCGAGAAGACAACAAAACACACAAAATGTAAAAAAAATTGTTTCTTTTCTATACAATTCGTTGAGCTTTCTGTCAAATTTTTGGTAGCAGAGTGAGTGGGGTGAGAGCGCCGTCCTATTTGAAAGGGGGTATAAGGTACACAGATCCTAATCTGTAGCTGCCATGTCCAGGTCTATGAAATTTGTTCCGTTGCTTCCCTTCTGAAATACTAGTAACCCAGGTTCCGTTCATCAGAAATTAGTTCAAATTTTCAAATGTTGAAACATTCATTCTTTGCTCCTTTGTAAATGATTCTTGACTCTTATTTTCAGGGGTGACCCTGGGGGACATTGGACCCAAGATGGAGTCAAACGGCAACGACAACGGATTTGCCAGGTTTGACCACGTCCGAATCCCACGAGAGAACATGCTCATGAAGTTCGCCCGCGTGGAAGCAGACGGGACGTACGTCCAGCCGCCCAGCTCCAAATTGGCGTACAGTAACATGGTGTACCTGCGGGGAACGTTTGTGATGAGCGCTGCCCAAGCTCTCGCCTCCGCCACGACTATCGCTGTCCGCTACAGCTGTGTTCGCAGGCAGAGCGAGATGAAGCCAGGGTAGGTTCAGCAGCTCAATGGTTGGACATCATTTCGATGCCAAATTTCTTTTGTTCACAATCGTATGAAAACTGAGCCTTTGAGTTTATGAATATCAAGACTAGTTCATGTAAGTTTGATATGATCATCTACATTCAGCATAACAGATTTCAGGGCTTGAAATACTGGGTGCGTGTGCACCCAGGTGCACCCAAAATTGGAACTGTGCACCCAATTATTTTCTGTGGGTGCACCCAAACATTTTCTTAAGTTTATGTATGTAAAGATATCAAAGTATACTAGTATACATCATATTCTTGACATCTAAGTGTTTAGAAAGATAACAAAAGTGGTGCACCCAAAAAGTTTTTGGTGCACCCAAGGAGGTTAAAAATCACCCAATTTCTTAAGCTGGGTGCACCAGTGCACCTAATCCCAAAAATGAATTTCGAGCCCTGGATTTTCATTAATTGTATAGAATGCGTACTACATATTACTTAGTCGGTTCATAAAAATGGTTCTAGCAAAGAAGAAATTTTGAAAGTAATGTAAGGAAATTTTCCTTGTCCAGAGAGCCGGAGCCGCAGATCCTTGAGTACCAGACGCAGCAGTACAAGCTGTTCCCCCAGCTGGCTGCTGCCTATGCCTTCTGGTTCGCTTCATGGTTCATGACGCAGCAGCACGGCAGCATCACAGGCAGCATGGAGAAGGGAGACATGTCTGGCCTGGCAGAGGTAAGGCCTGTCAATACATCTGTCAATCAATCAATCAATCAATCAATCAACCAATCAATTACTTAATCAATTAGAATTTAGTGGACTGACATGAAGCTGCATGGAAAAAGGGAGACATGTTCTGTTTGGCGGAAATAAGGCCTGTCCATCCATCCATCCATCCATCCATCAATCAATTAATCGATTGATCAACTATCATTCAATCCATTGATTTGTGAATAAATTAGTCAATATATTGGTCAGTCAAATTTTGACTCCAACTGACATGAAGCAGCAGCATAGAGAAATGGGACATGCGCATGCTGGTAGAAATAAGGCTGATAGATAAGTCAATGATTCAATCGATCAGTAATAATCAATTATTGGTAAATCAAACATAAATCAAAGATATGATGTATCAGCATGGCAGCATCACAGGCAGCACGGAAAATGGTGACATGTCCTGTCTGGCAGAAGTAAAGCCTGTTGATCGATGGATTAATCAATCAATTAATCAATCAATCAATCAATTGGCTACTTAAAAGAACTGACATAAATCGTGGAATCTGTGTTGATCTCATCTGTGCTGATATTTGATAGATGACATGATTCAAATTAAAACTTCCATTTGCTGGAAGAGGCAGGGCAATACAATAAACTATTTTACCTCAAGGGAGAGGTGCAAGCTTCCAGGTGCATTTGACCCTTTACTGGGGTTGTGTGTCAGGTAGGGTCAGATGACCAAAATACATGGGCTAGTCATCCTGAAAAAGGCTGTACAAATGTAGCTTTAGCTGTAGTTTGTAAATCACAGTTTTTCTTACATCTGTTTATAACTTTGAACCTAAAATCATCATCATAGTATGCTAATTCAGTTTATTGGACTCATTTGTATTTTAATGTCTATCATTAAGTTAGGGTAGCTAAGTTATCAATGTTAAGGTAGCATAGTTTGTATTACAGGGTGATCAGTGTCATTCTTCACAAAGTGTTTATCTCGCCTTTAGATATTGTTGTCTACTTTCCTTTTAAAATCTTTCACTTTAAGTCAAGTCCCTAAACTGGGCTGAGATTTCCACTTTTATGGGCTTGACGCCTAGACAGCTGTCAGCCAATCAGAGAATGAACTTTACCCAAATAAAACTTAGGGAAATGTAATCAATTTACTGATTGGCTAACAGCTGGCACAGGGGACAGAAAAGGCTCTGTGAAGGTGAATTCTGAGAGATATTAGATTGGTAATTTTGACTATGTTGTCTACCTCCTAGCTGCATGCACTGAGTGCTGGCCTGAAGTCTTACACCACAGCAGTGACGGCCAGAGGGATTGATGTATGTCGAATGGCATGTGGGGGACACGGATACTCCCACGCCAGCGGTCTGCCGGCGCTGTTTGGTGGTGCAGCTGCGTTGTGTACAGCAGAGGGGGAGAACACGGTCATGATGCTACAGACAGCAAGGTACTCACTTGGTCACTCTCTATTCAGTATGTTTATCACCAAATAGCAGTTACTCAAGCTACTGAATATCATTTTGGAAAATTTCCCAAAGTTTCACAGCCAGTTGCTTGTCAATGAGTAACTGCTATTTAGTGATAACTACTAAGTCAAGCAATTGGATATGATTTTGGAAAATTTCCAAAACTTTCCCAAGTCATATCCAGTTGTCTGAGTAACGCCATTTGGCATATCTTATTACCTGGATGTCTAACCTTCATCAAAGTATCCATACAGTAGATATCCCTAGAACAATTCTTCAAAGTTTAAGTTGTCATTGTATGTTGACAATGTGCTTCATCAAGACTTTAAAACTTGATCAAAATGTATTGTAAATTTCAATACATTCAAAATATGTACATTTTGTCGCACAGGTACCTGGTGAAGTGTTTTGCACAATCCCAGGCAGGTAAGAGGCTGACCGGCACCGTTGCGTACCTGTCTGCCGTCCAGCCCTCACCTGTGGCAGGTAACAGGAACATGTCTGATCTGGGGACACTGGTGGCCGCATTCCAGCACAGGGCAGCCAGGTGAGGGAGATTTTTTCATAGTCTCTAACAGTCGCTTTTGTTTTTTTCATTTTGTGCCATTGTAGAGTCAATTCCAAGTCACCGAGATGGTTTTGAAATAATATTTGTAATAAGTTTGAACTATTTTGAGTAAAAGAACATTCCAGTCACTAAAGTTCGAAATTGTTCAAACATTTCAAAATGAAAGTTTAAACATGTTTGAACCTTTTTATATTTGTTGGAACATTTGGGAAAGTAATGATATAATTATCTCTTTATTTAGAACGATTTTCAAACATCTATGTGTTTTTGTTATTGTTCCAACATTTTGTGTCATTTTTTCCCTCCATAAAAACTTTTATTGACCCCATAAACAAAGCTGCTAAGCTTGGTCCTTTGTTTGGCTCTTGTATTTTTAGATTTTCTTTAGTATACAATGGTGAGTCTTCTGTGAGAAGGTGTCAGACAGACATAATTTCCTGCGCTTGGCAGGGGTGTGTGAATTGCCCTCTTCCCAGCCCACTGACCCAGTTTCATCATATTGTTTCCATGTTCGAACATGTGATCACAAATGATACATCTATGTTGGAACAGTTTAGAAACTAACAGAAATAATGTATTTGATGTTAGAAATGTTTCCTAACATGTTTGAATACTATAGAAATATTTAGAACATCACATAGATGTTATAAATAGTTCTAAACAGTTACTTAGCACAGTTAGATTGTTACAACGATTTCCAAAATGTTAGAACAAAAGGCAAGAAACAACCTCTCGGTAATATGGAATCGACTCTACCATGATTTTGCCTAATGTTAGTTACAAAAGTATATCTTGATAATGTCATTTTATGCTTCTATTGTATATATTATTGTATAGTCTATGTTGTGCCATGTACGTGTTTTTATGTGTGGGAGGGCAGCCTTCAAAGGTGCATTTTGCACCTGTTTTGCCCTCCTTTTCACTGTGATAAATCCAAATAAAGAACTAAAGAAATAAATACAAGGACTGTACTTCCCCAAAACATTCCTTAGAGTGGAACTTTCTATCATATTCAACTACATGTAACTGGCCTTGTAGAGGAAAGCTACATTCCTGTTGCCGGATCCTCTCAGATCATTTCTGTAAATCTGAATAAGTAAATATCAAATCAGGTGAAGTACAGGGAGGAGGTCTCCCTACATTGGAAATCATGCCCTGGGCACTTGACCCCAACTAAAGGGATGTTTCCCAGTATTTGTCCAGATCCAGAGTACTTAGATTATAGAAACATGTCGATTTACGTACTTTTGTACATGTAGGATGGTGAGACACGCCGCCATGCAGATGCAGGGTGAAATGCAGAAAGGGAAGGCTCGAGAGGACGCATGGAACAGCTGCTCTGTCCTGCTCATCAAGGCAGCTGAAGTAAGTTTCTTATAGCTGAGACTTAAGCAAGTGATGTTACCCATTTCAGCTGACACGGAGGCGAGCTGTCAACATGATTTTCCATTGTCTGTTGCTGTTGTTAGCAGCTACATGACTTATTGTACATTTGTTTTCCGTGTTTGCTAGTTACTGCATATACTGGTAGAAGTTAGAAATTCTCAAAAGAAGTAAAGAAAGCATCTGCCAATTCTCTGTGGTGTTTGACAAGAGTATACAGGCACTGCCAGTCTGTAAAAGTTTAATCATTCTTAAAGCAAGAATGCAGCCATGTTAAGGGGACTGTGGAAATCTACAGTTGCAGGAACACTACCTTAAGATTTTGCAGCGTCTTAGCAGTAGAATCATGTGTACTAATCATGTTCCTTCACCTGTTTTTGACAGGCCCATGTCCACTCGTTTGTGGTGAGAAACTTTGCGGAGACGGTGCAGACAGTGGAGGTGGATGAGTCAGTCAGGGCGGTCCTGACATCCCTGTGTCAGCTGTACTCCCTGTACGGCATAACGGAACATGCGGGGGACTTCCTCAAGGTCAGCATAAGGAGTGTCTTGTTATGTTCCATTGTCTTTGTAGAAATAGAGGTATTGTTTTCAATCTGTTTGTCTTGGTGTCTTTATTTTTCAAAATTTGTATCATACAAAGGTATTACATCTAACATAATGTCAGAAAAATCATTCCAAAAACACGAGACATAATATGCATGGGAATGCATAATAATTAATGTACCTAGTTCCTAGACCTCATGGTCATTTGGGGGACAAGGTGCCACGATATGCATGACCTAAAAATCTTCCTGCTTTCCTTCTGTCTTTGTAGGACGGCTACCTGACAGGCCGAGACATCGACGCTGCGAGCTCCCACCTGAGCGCCATGTTAGCTCGAGTCCGACCCGATGCCGTGGCGTTGGTCGATGCCTTTGATCTCCACGACAAGATCCTGCGCTCTGTCCTGGGTCGCTATGACGGCAGAGTGTACGAACATCTGTACGAGTGGGCCAAGAAGTCTCCTCTCAACAAGTCTGAGGTTTGTTTGTCTATTTGTTTCCATGACAACACCCTTTGCTGTGGCAACAGAGTGTACAAACATCCAAAGAGTGGGCCGAGAAGTCTAACCCAACAGGTCTGAGGGTTGTTTGTTTAGGTTTAGGAGATAGAAGTCTTCCCTTCCAAATCCATCTCTTACGTGGCCTTTCTTGTGGATTTTGTCCTTCCGCAGTTATTGTGATTGTCAAGCAAAATCTGGCCAATTCCAATTGTGTCTGTTTTGAGTCACATTTTTAAAACTTTAGGTTGATAGTGAGCAATAACCTATCTTTTACAATAGGTTCTTGTGTTTTCCCTCCAGGTTCACGAGTCTTACTACAAGTACCTTCAGCCTTTCCTCAAGAGTAACAGGGCCAAGCTGTGAGGAAAGAAGGCATACCAACATCATCAGCAGAGAGACAGTACTCAGCAGTACAGCCTAATATGGACAGGAATGAGTGGCATATGATGATCCATGCTTCTTGGATTGGCATCCAATGATCTCCTTGACAATGACAAACTACAAGATTAAGTTGTAAGATGTCTTGAGATTTGGTGGCTGTGAGCTATTGATAGGGCCTCTGATTTTATGCACCACTAATACTGTTTAGCCTTGCAGCCTGTCATCGATCTGCTTGGAAATTATTAGAGATGAAGCAGAGTCACAAACAAATATATGAAGATTTAAGTATCTAACAGATCATATGCTATGTATGTCATTGGAACAATATATTATGAATGAAAGAAAATATTTTTATGAATTTGTATACAGATGATGATAGACTGTTTATGATGTAATATATCAATAATCATTTAAAAAACAGAACATGCAAGATTTCATAACTATGGCTATTATTATGCAGGGACACTTTTAAGAAACTGAGTTCCACACAGTCACATTGTACACATAGCTACCATTATGTACAAGGTAGTAAATGAGACTGACCACACGTTTTTAGCACCATGTTCTTATATTCTAGAGAAGTCATATAATTTCTAAAACATTTTATAGCACTTTCATTATTCAGTACAGTAGCTGGGTAAGAATTTGTAAGTAGTTTTCTAATAGTATGTTAATTTTGTCACTTAGACCTACTTGTCTCAGACATATTGTTATTCTTACTAATCATAAGCTTTGTGAAGGGATTCTTCCCTTGCTAGTCTACCTATTGCCTTTCTTTGCCTAGCCTGGTTACCATCCACCATAGTGACTGCTGGCCCAAATTTTTTTGCTGGCTGACAGTGGTTGAAAAGATTGAGTTAGTGGTTACAACGGAGGATGGTACCCAGGCTACTCTTTGCCAACAATAAAGTACAAGTCAGCTTTCTTGCGACAGTGATGCATTATGTACAAGTATCTATAATACTGTAATACAAAAAACAGAGTCCTTAACCTAAAGTAAAGTTTGTAAGCAAATGGTCAGCATACAAACTACAACACTAGCACCTGCTGCCTCAGATTCTCCACATTGTATTGTTTTGTTGCGATTCAAATAAAGTTAACTATCATACATTGTGTCTATAATATCTACTTTGCTAGAACAGAGATACTTTTCAGTGCATTGTAAGTTCTTCAGCTTCTAGTTCCACTAGATACACTGTAAAAGTTGATGTTACCAAAAATTGGGAAGCTCCATGATTTAGTTACAACATTGCCCTTTGCATCATTAATTGCAGTCATGAACATGGACTGCTCTGTACTATCCTACCATAGAAAATAACCTGTATAGCACACTGCAGAAGTAGCCATTTGGCTACCAATTTGCTATTTCTTACAATGTTAGCCAGGGAGAAGGCAATCTAGGATGATCATCAGTGACAAGAGTGCCAACCTATATGGACTGCCATGGTCAGTAGCCAATCGGAATTTTCCTGACTGTTGGCAGCATTTGCTCCCAGTGACAAGGTCACATGCACAAAGTATGAGGATATAGTTCCCAGGCCGTTTTGAATGGCTTAATATGGCTTTAAGGTATCTCGGTTGGCTAAATTGGCATTTTGACTTTCCACTGTTTTCTTATTAATGAATTAAGAAAGAATGGAGCCATAACGAATGTTGATAGATAGGCATTAAAGAATTCTAAATCTGATTTTTTGGGGGCCAAATTGATGACGTCATCATTTTTATTACCTCTGATATTATTTTTTTCTATGACAAAATACAGCACTTTGGTACATACCACTGTAATGAAACTTCGTTTATCGTTGCATAATGATGGAAGCTACAAACGTAGTGTTGCGCAAACTGATATCTACTAACGATCCGTAGTTATTAAGAATTAATTTTTTTTAATTAGATGAAAACAAACATTCTCTAATTACTACAGATCATTAGTAGATATCAATTTGCGCAACACTACGTTTGTAGCTTCCATCATTATGCAACAAAAAACGAAGTTTCATTACAGTGGTATGTACCAAGGTGCTGTATTTTGTCATAGAAAAAAATAATATCAGAGGTAATAAAAATGATGACGTCATCAATTCGGCCCAAATAAATCAGATTTAGAATTCTCAAATGTCCATCTATCAATATTCGTTACGGCTCCATTCTTTCTTAATTTATTAATAAGAAAACAGTGGAAGGTCAAAATGCCAATTTAGCCAACCGAGATACCTTAAAAGTCCCTCTCTTTCTTGTATTATCTAAGATAGAGATAGGCCTGTCAGTCTAAGTAGAGTCCTCTGAAGTTACTGCCTATAATACCTGCCAGCTGGAGTAGTCTGCTGACTCAGAGGTCGTTGCCTGCATGTATATTATCTTATGAGAGAAAGGCCATTTGGAGTAGGGTCTGCTGAAGTTTCTGTATAGAGTCTAGAGATAGGCCTGCTGAGATGAAGTCGCTTGGCATTGCCTACGTTGTATTGCCTGCCAGCCTTTGCTGTGCTGTTTGTACTATCTACAGATAGGCCTGCCAGCCTGAGTACAGTCTGCTGAGGTTGCTGGGGTCGCGTGCAGTCTGGATGAGCATGTTGACCTGTCCGCTCACACTCAGGACCATCCCCTCCTCCAAACCCTTCAGTTTGTCCTCTAGTCTCATCAGAACCTGCAGAATGGGAAAACGAATATATTACATGTATATTATAAAAGGATTTATTGGGACTTTCATTATATAATCTTTACCCTTGATTAAACCAAGGAGATGACCCACCAAGCTTTGGAAGGATTCAGAATTTAATGGGATGAAGCCTATGTGGACTCTGATGGGCCTAAGAGAACCCATGCCTGCAGGGAGCGTGAAGCCAGCTAGAGGGAGTGGTTGATGTCTGCAAAAAGGGAAGGTTCAGCCTCTCTGCGTGTGCGTGTGGCTAGACCCCCTGCGGTGCACAGCCTGCAGCGTAGGGCACTCGGACATGTGGGCTTTCCCAGTGCAATCCAACATGAATCTGCCAGGCGTGCAATCCAGGCCTGCCAAATTTTGTTTGATCATTCAAGTCTTGTCTCTGTGACGCAAGCAGTAATGCCACCTCACTGCTTGGATCCAATACCGTGGGCCTATGGGCCTGCATTTGATCCCAGGGTCAACTCAGCTAGGACATGTCGTAAGGGATTGCATATTTCAGAAGGGACGTAAAATGGGGGTCCTGTGTTGGAGGAGGTGCTTCAAGCACATAAACAGCCGCTTTACTCAGATGGTGCTTACTGGCTGCAAGGATACACCAAAAAGAACACTCTTCCTTCATGACCTTAAAGAAAAGCAGCCAGCAGGTCAATTTGCTTTTTTTTTCTTGTCAATGAATAAACAAATAAACAAAAAACAAGTTACAGACCTGCGCTGCCACCTTGTTCCTCTCACTCATGTCCTTGTTCTCGTTGCTCGGGCCCGAGTCGTTCTCAAAGATGTCCGCTGCGCCGGTGGTGTCGGCATCGATCTGCTGCAGCTTGAGGGCTTGCATGGGGGTTAGGGTCCACGCATGGAGGGGGTCATACAGCAGGACCTAGAGTACACCAATTTAATTTGTTTGTTCTCAGATTTGAAAGAAATCAATGCTGAGTCTGAGGGTATAAAAGACTGGGCTTCCCTTCACAATTTGGGAGTGAATACAGCCACATTTGAAGTTTTCCCCTTGCCATTTGTTTTCATGTTTACATGACATTGTACATCTTGCAGAATTTTAATCCAAAGAGCACGAGAACCAAGAAAATGAATTCGTGTGGCCTCAGAGTTCAACCAAGGATAAATACACTTAACACATAATATATAATATATCATGCGAACAGGTGTTTGAATTGAATATCCTGACATAATTTTACAGATGACATACCTCCACGATGGTCAGCAGGGCCTCGTGGGAACTTCTCATCACTTCCATCGTCTTTTCACAACATCTGACAGGTACAAAAACAAATTACTATAAATCTTGAAATATTTGTTGGGGTTTTACATTTGGCAGTGCACCACAAATTCACAGACACTTCAGAGCGAAGATAGGGCTGTACAGCCACCTGCAAACTCATTTGACTACTTGAATGATGGACAAGATGATGACGACAGCGGTCCTCGTCGACTCGACGGACGAACAACACAAATTCATGACACTGCTGCAATGAATTTCAAAGTATGACTTCTCATACTGCATGACATTCATTGTTTCAACTGCAAAACTTAAAACACAGTAAAAAAAAAACTTTTGCTCTCTATGAAAATTCAGTTCCTGCAAAAATGAAGTATCAGGAATATAAAGAGACATACATGTTATGAAAGTTTGACTTTCACAAACAGACTGTTCCTTAGGAAGGATATATAGATACAAAATGCCCTACCTCCTGAAGACTCCCTCCACCCCAGTCACCCCCATACCGTGGACAATATCTCTGGTTAGCCTAAACGGGACAGTCTCTGGGGTGGGCAGCAGCTTCCCCTGCTCAAAGGCAATACCTGCATGCAAAGTGTACAGATAGCAGTACTCTTGTAAAGTGTTGACAAATAAAAGCTGCATAGAAACTGATTTCAGAAACTTTGAGACTTCACACTGTGTATGTACATGTACAAAATGTATCCCCTACAAAAAGCATAAAATTGAAAACAGTGTCATTCAAAGTGATCTCTGGAGAGACTACCACAGTCACTTCCAAGCTAGAGTAAAAATTTGATGACTACTAGTACACCATCGGTGTATATATGAACTGTTACAGTAGTAAAAAATTATCAACAATAAATACATTACGTCAATATACATTAGCATAAAATATTACATAAAGGCTCGGACAACTTCCAAGAAAGCAACGCAATCCAGTGATCAAAACGAAGGTGGGTGTATCCTGTCTGAACTACTAGTACTGACAATTAAAACTGTAGACCATACCTAAGTCTATGTGCACCAGCTCCGCTGTGTTGGTGTCAATGAGGATGTTCTGACAGTGTCTGTCTCCCAGGCCCAGCACATACCCAACTATGGGGACACAGCAGCACATCAGTTGTCAAAGGATTCACTAAATGAAGGTTATTCTTCTAGTCCACATTTTAATATAACTTTTTCTTTCTTGGATTTGGCAGAAAAATAATAGATAAAGCAGATAAAAAATCATGCACAGTCATAGACCCATATGCTACAGAAGTCTTCAATGCATGCAGTAAATGGTAGGCCAAAAATTATGTGTATTTCAACCCCTGATGCAACATGTAGCCAGGCATCCATGATAAATCAGCTCTGCTCACACCTCTATTCACTTCTACATGTAGAGTAGCCAGGCACAAGTTAATGAAGAAATGATTAGAATTGGAATATTTGCCTAACATATGGGCATTAGAGATATGATTGCACCTAGTTGCTTGACCCGTACTTCCATGTAGCCAATGCGGATTAAGCCAGCCATAGATTTCCAAATCTACCAAACAATTGCGGTCTAAGATCTTCGGAGCTCTGTGGGACTGTCAACAAACTTCAACAATTCAATCAAACCACCTAAAATGTTCTATCACGTTCCTAATGGGAAAAAAATGGAAAAACAAGAGCTACAGTACCGATTGATGAAGTTGCGACACTCCTGGTGTAGCACAGCCTCCTCTCGAACCAGTCCATGGGGTCAGGCCACTTCTCCATGAAGAAGTGGTGCATCACGGGGTGGAAGTGTCGACACACCTCCCGAAACACACGCAACCGCTCGTCCGACCGTGAACCACCCTTCTCCTGTAAATCATCAACGCTACTGAGTTTATTGAGATACCCTATAGCCCTCATTCCAGGGCATAGCACATGTAAACACACCATACAATCATACAAATGTACACTCCTAGCCTTTCATTGAGCACATGAGGTGACCTCCCTGGCTAAAATCATGGCATTATGACTTTCCATTGTTTTCTAATGAATGGATTAAGGAATTATACTGCATATTCATAGCTGGGTATGAAAGAGTAAAATGATTTTTTAACCATAAGGATGACATCAGCAAACTTTATGCAGCCCTAGAATTATTTTCCTCTCAGAGAAAATACATTTTGGTACAAACAACTGCAACAAAACTTTCCCATGCACATAGAGATCAAAGCTACCAACGTAGCACGTTCGCACACCTTAATATCTACTAAAAGTGATTGTTTTCTCTAATAAAAAAAACAATTCATAATCTACAGACCATTTATTTAGAAGATATCTCATTCAGCTACTCATTCGTCCTTATGGAAGTGGGGCCTCCATAGCACAGACATGTGGTGTTGACAATTGCTTACATGTATTCTTTTCCTGCAGTCGCCTGGCTGCCAGTCCCTGGGGTAGTAGCGGACGTGCGCCCCCGGCTTCCTGGAGGTGCCGATGAGATAGTCTCCGACAGACATGGTTCCCTCGCACCACTGTACCAGCCCACTCTGTTTTGACATGGGGATAACCTAGGGTGGTAACAAAATGGGCAAATATCAATGTTTGTGCCTATATGTGTCCCATAAGCAGTGATCTGCCACAATTAGCATTATACAAGATGCATTCTGGATTCTGGATTAAAGTTGAACTGTACTTTCCAAAACACAAAAATTGGACGTGCCTACATTTTCCAGTGTCCAACTTCAGTCTTTGTCAAGAAAATCGGTCACTATCTCTCTTGTAAAAAAAAGTATTGAATCGATATATATTCCCCTCAAGGAAGTATTAAGTCCTCCAGTTACAGTGAAAGTTACATCTGAACTGTAACTTCCCATCTTACCTTGTAGGTCCTGATGCTGAGCTTCCTCCTCCTGCTCTCTTCATCCTTCTTCAGCAGGGAGTCGACCAGTCCAAACACCTGCTGCATGACGGCGTCCTGCCGCAGGTCATCTCGGCCCTGCAGGGTAGAAATTTGTAGTTTGATAAACAACTGCAGTTCCAGAGGATAGCACTAGGTGGCCCAAACAAATGCTGCATCACTGCATCACTGCATCCTGCCGCAGGTCATCTCGGCCCTGACGGGTGGGTAGATCACTGCTTTGATAAACTAACAACTGCACTTCCAGAGGAAACCGCTAGGGAGCCCAAACACCTGCTACAGGATCACTGCCCTGCAGGGTGAGGCTATCACCAGTTTAAACAGATAAACAAGTTAGAGTAATTCAGGAGGAATCACATAGAATAAAAAGTCATGTACATCATCTAATAGATGATTGAACTTCAACCCCTGACCTTGACCAGCTGTTTTCTCCAGACACCATCTGACCCCTGACACGTGATGACCTTGGGAACGTTGATGCCACCAGGGAAGCTCACGCTAGGGTCGAATTCCCGGATGTACACGATGTCGTCATAGCAACAAGTGGGGTCCACCTGGAAGAAATGACGCAATGATTCAAACTTAAGCCACATCAATTCTGTCAGCTGCTTCATTTTCTTCTATACATTGGTCGTTCAGTGTGATATAACCAGCATCTGCCATGCAACGTGCATACGAAGTTTGAGGCTTATGCCAAAAGAGTGGCTAATAATATCTGTCCAGCTATGTATATGGATGCTTTAAAATCCATAAATTAGTTTCTTCAAGAAAAAATCTATATTATATAGTTGCATCCATTTCTTTGGCACTGATTCACAATATTGTTTCATTTTTGTCTCTACCAAAAAATGTTCCGTAGGGATCTGTCATGTTGAGCTTTGACTGAGAAACGTGTGATTGTTATGAATTTAGCCATGCTTAGATAGCTTCAGGTCTGCACCTCAAGTCTTCCATAACATCATCGATGATCTTTGCTGCATGAGGCATAGACATACAGTCTTACGTGATACATGTATGACAAGACCAACAACAGAATCAAGGAGACAGTTAAAATACCTTGATGTCAACGGTTGGTACAGCCACTGTAGTCAGATCCTTCACTTTCATCAGCATAGATTCACGGCTGCTCAGTTTGTTGGGTCCTGGGAGTCAAACATAAACAACTTTGAAGCTACGTGTACCGTACTAACTGTATTTGTTAAATGTGCCCTTTGAGTGGGGCCTGTCATTGACTTCTAGTAGCATTACCTGACAAGAATGACTACTTTACAAAAACACTTAACCACAAATGTCTCCTTAAACTATATTACAATGAAATCTATCTTTTACGTTATTATCTTTGTTGTCAAAACAGCCTCTCGACTGCAATTGATACCATCAAATTAAACTAAATTCTGGTATATTATCTATATGAATGTACACCTAACATTGTAGACGTCTAAAGTTTGTAAGTTGCATGATCCTATAGTGGAATTTAACATTGTATGGTATTTTTTGTCCAAAATATGTACTGCTGCAGCTGAATGCAAACGAATAGAAGACAAGTTAAGAATAAGATTTATTTACTTTTCAGCCTTTCGTTCTCCATTTTCCATGCTTTGCCATCCAGGTTGCTGAGCTGAACGTACGCCTCACACAGCCCCTGCATGTCCTGTACCAGCCTGCCCTTCTGCACTCGCACCTTCTCTAACACCTGCACCGCTACCGTGGTACGCGCCTGGGGATAACAGTAGAAATTTACTAATGTAACATGCACAAAGTCATCATGTAAAAAACTGACAGAGGGGCTAGACTGCTACAACACCTACGACTTTGTCCAAAACACTGGAACTGCGCTGAATCAACCTTTTTCACTAAATAGAACCATCTACCTACTACTAAAAACTAACTTAAATCTTGGTATGTGATGTCAGAGACACATGGCGATAGTAGCTGGACCCAAGCTCCAGATACTACATGTCGTGTATGTCACCACCAGTCTTTGTTCAAAGTCGGTCTGTGTGTTCGGTTGTAAACCTCTTGCAAATAAATCTAGCGAAAGATAAAGAGGGTCCTGGATATGTTGGGGAAACCTCTGAATTAACAGAGCGTGTACACTTGAAACTTGTACATTTGAGATGATTATTAAAGCTCACACTTCAAGTCACAGCTCAATTTTCCATGTAAACCAATATCAAATAAAAAACACCAACCTCTTCCCCCTCCACATCTGAGTTCTGGCTGTGTTGACTGCGTGACAGCTTGGTGACCCTCTTCCCTTGACCTATGAACTTCCCATCCAGGTCAGCGTTGGCCAGCGCCAGCACCACGTACAGGGAATGGTACGGGTGGTCCGTGGCAACACGCTCGATCAACTGAAAGGACAAACAAGTGACCGTAGGTAACATACTCAGTGACGTATCTATGGTTTAACTGTCTAGGTTTAACTGAATCTGTTTAGGGATTAGTGATAATTAGTGAGACTGAGTGGCGCAGCGGCAGCGTGTTTGCCTCGTAACTAAGAGGTCGCTGGTTCGAATCCGGCTGCGTGTCACCGATCTTGTGCCCTTGGGAAAGGCACTTTACACGGCTTTCCTCACTATACTCAGGTGAAAATGAGTACCTAGCTTTGGCTAGAGCTGTCCCTCGGATAGGACGTTAAATGGAGGTCCCGTGTATGCGGAGAGCCATACCCCAGGCTGGCGCATCCCCGTCTCGTATTCAGCTAGAAGGGTAATGCCACCCCATAAGGGGCGGTATAACCCCAACGGTGCTGTAATATGCCATATGACTATGACTGACTGTTTAGGGTTTCCTCTTAGTCTGCCGCCACAGCTGTTCTGCATTAGAGAAGACGTAACCCCATATCTGCTTGGAGATAAGCTAATCACTGATAACCATGGAACAGCTGACAACACGACGAGCACAAAACAATCAGAGAAAATCACGCAACATCTGCTTGGCAGTATCCAATTACCACGGGGCCTAACGTGCAGAGATAACGCAGACCTGGACCAGTGTACCATCAAGGACGCAGGGGTGACTTCTGAAATTATCACATCAATTTTAAAAACAGCTACAGTAACTGCAAAAAAAAACGATGTGCATCATCGCGCAACTGTGTGCAGACAACATGCCAAACTACATACTATAGTTTTATGAATGCAGCAAAGTGAACATAGAGATACAGATGCGAACACTCATCACAACGTACAAAAAATACTCTGTCATCAGAGGTTACCCTCTGTCACAGAGTAACAAATGGATCAAGGGCAAAAATTCATTTCTCCTTTTCGTCCTTTTTTTTCAGTCAATGTCATCGAATTAGTATGCTGCATGGTTGTATGTATGATGCAGTGCTACCCACAGATGTGATCGAATAGCCCTCTTATCATTGTCATATTTGATTTAAAAATTAAACGCATCACAGCCCAATGTAAAAACCTTGAATACATCACAGAGTAATATGTGGCCTTCGGCCTCTTGCTCATGAATTTTAATCCTTTATATTTTCAGTCCTTGATGGTCTGAGAGTTTTAGATGACTATGTATCGACAGAAATATAAATATTAATGAGAATGGTGAGATTAATACAGAAGAAAGTCTACTTAAGAACCATAAGGTGGTTTGAACATTCTGACGATCACTGCTGTGAGCCTACTCCAATCTTCATACGAACAAAGTTCCTACAATGCGTACTAGGTTGTGAAGCTTAAATGACTAGTACTTATTGGACATCTTATTGGACACACAACTGTAAGATGGCGAACCAGAGGCACGTAAGTTTGTTTATGACGTTACTCCTTGTGGCATGGAGTGGAACAAGCTACACGGCCAAGTCCTCTAGTTTGGAATGCTGTGAGACATTTCTTATAGATATAATTCCATCGCTATGGTGTTTAAAAGCTTGCAGTTTCCATCACATCCCCACTGCGATGCCACCAAATTTGCAGGACTTATCACTACAGCATCAAAACATCACGAACATCAGGGTGGGAGATTTTCGCGGTCTGACGGTTTTGGCATATCTGCGTATACAGGACAGTCATGTTGTGCATCTACAACCAGGCTGCTTTGAAGGCTTGACGAGTTTGACCGAACTGGATCTCCGTCGAAACAGTATCAGGCAACTGGAGGCAGAAACGTTCAAGGGACTAGAGCAGCTAAGAAATCTGAACTTGGACCATAATGAGATATATCATATCCACAATGCTGCTTTCCCTGGGCTCGTCAAGCTGAGGTTCTTGTCTATCAACAATAATTGTCTTTTTGGCATTCCACAAGGTATGGAGTCTACAACTATCTGGTCTGTCGACTTGACTAACAATCCTATAACATCCGTGGGAAATGTTGTAGAATTGAGGCACCTTATACAGTTGAAGTTGAATTACAATAAGATTCGATGTGACTGCAGTATGAGGGAAGTCAAGAAATGGATCCTTGGAAATGGGAAAATGCAATGGACTATTCCGTGTATGGATGGTGAGACTGGAAGCTTCAAGCTAATTAATGATGTTCGATGGGATGATCTGACATGTGCCTCACCTGAAGTCTCTATTATCGCAGACAAAAAAACTGTTACAGGTAACGTTTCCTTCACCTGCCAGACGGAGTGCCTGGATGGTCTAAAGTTCTCATGGATCACACCAAACGGAGACCACAGATCATCAAGTTACGAGTTCTCCAAAAACTATACCCACATAAGCAAACTGTCGTGTAAAGGGTCAAACATCACAAGACTGGAAACAAAGAAAATGTGCTACTCTGTGTTAAACATCCGTCCAATGAGCAATGGCACTGAAGGCACGTACACATGCAAAGTGAGAGCCAACCATACCCAGAATGCTAGTGTATCTGCAGTCTACCAGGACGTAACAGTAAGTCAAGACATTGATGACATGGCTCAATCTGACAATATTACAACAAAAGCCAGTGAGAGAAGCACAAGAAAGTACAACCCTCAGCACCTAACAACAGTCTGGGATGCCATGGTACCAGTAGATGACCATGCTGTTGAAAAGGACACCCCAAATCGTCCTCCTACCGGATTGTCTACCACAGAGATTATAATTACTGGACTGGCATCTTTCTGTGGAGGTTGCATTATCATCGCAGCAATAGTCGCTTGTGTTTACAAGTTTGAAAGAATGCGCCAGAAGGACAATGGACATAGAAATGCAGTGAATGCAGCTACAGGCTCTGGAAATGAAGACACAGGAGGAGCAAGTGGTGCCCACTACGAAAATGATGACCAGTTCTCAAACGCAGGAGACAGGGGTGGACACTATGAGAATGATGACCAGTTCTCAAACGCAGGAGACAGGGGTGGACACTACGAAAATGATGACCAGTTCTCAGACGCAGGAGGAGCCAGGGGTGGACACTATGAGAATGATGACCAATTCTCAGACGCAGGAGGAGCCAGGGGTGGACACTACGAGAATGATGACCAGTTCTCAAACGCAGGAGACAGGGGTGGACACTATGAGAATGATGACCAGTTCTCAAAAGCAGGAGACAGGGGTGGACACTACGAAAATGATGACCAGTTCTCAGATGGGGGAGGAGACAGGGGTGGACAATACGAGAACGATGATCAGTTTTCTGAGACTGGCCCACAGCACCTCAAAAATGATGATGAATTCTTAAACGCTGGTACTGAGGAGCGCTATGAAAATGACGATCAACTTTCAGTCAGTAACGTGGGCAAGAACTCGCAAGGGACGATCCCAGTTAAGACCACTCAGACCAAAAACACCGTAAGTCGTGGCCACAAGCTTAAGAGAGATCACTTGGTAAAAACAAGAGCTCCCTCAAGTCACCCTAAAGCCAAACTTACTCCGAGCATGGTAGCACTCCATATCAAAGCACAATCATGTGGACACTATGACAACGAAACGAACGTCACCAGCAACGAAGCCCAGACGACTTCAGCCAATGGGGAATCTACAGCCACAGAACGATTACCTGGACATTATGATAACGACAAGAATACCGAGGATCATTCTGCCAGGGTTTTGAACACTACAGGGCATGAGGAAGACTCAGATCCAGAATATATGACGTTCCCTGAGGCTAGCACAAAACGAGAAACCAGAGCCAGGGAGGGAGATTTACAACATGAAAATGAAGTTTCGAACGCTACAGACGAAGACTCAGATCAGGAATATATGACGTTCCCTGAAGCTAACACAGAACAAGA
Organism: Branchiostoma floridae; assembly: GCF_000003815.2. Lineage (NCBI taxonomy): Eukaryota > Metazoa > Chordata > Leptocardii > Amphioxiformes > Branchiostomatidae > Branchiostoma > Branchiostoma floridae. The sequence continues at coordinate 20,700,710 of NC_049987.1, read as the reverse complement.
AGCCGGAGCCAGAGAGATGGATTTACAGCCAGAGAGAGAAACTAAAGACAAGGACACGCTCTCAAGGTCTGTAAGTGATAGTAACATGTCAGATCATAGTTATATGACACTTCCTGGGACAGACAGTGCTGAAGACGATAACTCTGATCACACTTATGTGACGTTTCCTGGCACGGACAAAGATTGAGCAAGCGTTATCCCTGAGTTAAGTATGTATGTTTTATTGTGCTGTTTGCTTTAATAGGTGTTTTTCAACAAAAGCTTTGTACATCCAAGGATATTACAGGAAATGTCCTTGGTAAATGTTGATGGTTGCCATGATTATAATACCTAGGCAGGTAGACTAGTTTGTCTCCTCCATGTTTTTGGTGTGATGTGATGAATATTCTAAAGCTAAGATTGAAATTCCTTCTTTCTCCCTTCAAATGACAGGTGGTTTGGGCTGAAAATAACACGTTAAAAATTTTCAATCGAAACAGTTTAATCAAGGACCTCCTGTATAGGAAATTTGAGGAATCTCTTTGTAATGCGTTGTCTCTATCTTTGTGGTAGACTCATTTTACAATTACATGTATATTCCTTTAAGGTGCCAATCCAAAAATAAATATTGCAATATCAAAAAGCAGTGTTCTGATATGCTGGAGGAAGGTTTGAGAGCAGGGTTTTACCACAAAGAGATTGGCTTTATGAGAAGACAATTTATTGTAAGAAAATATGATCAGCCAGGAACTGTTTTGAAATTCATGCATAAGAGGCGGCCAAAATTTAAAGTTGAAAAGTTCCTTGAAATCACATGAAGTCTGTACAAAAAGTAAGAGTGAAAAAGTGTCTGTTTAATGTGATATAATATTGTTGATGTAATTAAATGACGTTTGGAGGCTATTTCTCTGTGTTTGTATTGGATTACTAAAGTATAAAGAAAAAGAAGACAGGATCAGGTCTGTTGTTGTGGTACTAATTTCACTTCCTCAACTTAAAGGGGCATTCCACTCCAGAAGGGAGTCTTGTTTTCCAATAAATAATGTGTCAATGAATACATAATCAGCCAAATTTTGTGGAATTCACCTTGGGATGAGTTACATGATGTGTGTTTTATAAAACAATAATGACACTCACTAAACCCATGCAGACCCTACCCATGCATTCCCTATACGCATAGACACTTTGTTTATCATACATATTTTCGGAATAAATGAGGTACGCTGAGCACACCGAGAAGGCAAATTGCTCATAAGATACCAAAGAATACAAGAACAGGACGAAATTTCTTAGCGAACCTGAAATAAGTTTGGTAACCTTACCTAAAAGTTCTGCATTGTATTCAGCCATAGGATTAATTCAATTAGAGGGTAATTGGGGAGTTTAGTAGAAGACTGAATGCTTTTGAGGCATGTGGAGCAACTGGGTACTTTATCGTATAATGTGAAGTCGTATGCAGTTATCACTTCCTAAATTGAATATCTATCGAAAAATAACACTTCCGTGTGGAGTGGAAAGCCCCTTTAAAAATATAAACTTCAGACAGGTGTCGATTTAATGTTATCTTTGATCTTAGAACTAACAAATACAGTCTCAGTTGAAGTATCTTCGCCCTCTCACAATGTGCTGTACAGTTTTAGAACATCTCAGATTGTTTACGTTTTGCCATCGAAAGGGTATGCAATCCCGTAAGGGGTGGTATAACCCCGTCCCCGTCGTGTGTAAGCACGTTGACCGATGATGATGATGATAATGATCAATGTTTATGGTATAGTTTACGTGGTCCATAGGATATTTTAAATTTCAATAGCATAAAAATGCTAAATACCATCCAATGATGCCTGCTTTTAACTAATGCTAATTTAGTATGGTCCATCCATGAGAGATATGGGATGCCTCCTGTCTCTGCTCTTATCTATCACGTCCTCTCAAAATAAGCGCATAAAAAACGAAAACTTGTCACGCTTCAGGATTAAACCTAAACTTTGTGACCTTGAATAAGGTTAACCAAATGAGCCATAGTTGCTTCTTTGCATTTTGTGAAAACATTTTTCAGATGATTTGCTTCTTTTTTTACCTAAGTAAGTGTGTGCTACAACATTTCAAGTAAAATTTGTACATGTAAACTAATTATGATACAGTCAAGATGACAGGCCAGGATATTGATTTATCGAGCATATATCAGAACAAAGTGGCCGACCATTTGGCTGGAAATGCCATGGCTTTCGGTAGCTGATATCGTCAACATCATTAAGACGAACCGCCTACAAAAACAAACTGGACCGCGTACATGGTCTATGGAGCGATTACTCGAGAGGGGGGGGGGGGGCGAGGTGATGGAGCAAAGTTATTGCAACCCAAATGAAGATGGGAGTTCTTACGCCTATTGGACATTTTTGGACATGCTAGAGGGAGAAAGACCTTGGTGGCTTCCAGAGTCACCTCTCTAACGTACAAAGAAGAAGATTTATCAGGAGAGCTTAAAGAATAGCAGCATTATTGAGAATGGAGTCCAACCCAAATTCTCCGCTGTTAACTTAGCATTTATCATCTAAATGTCATTTTGAGTCTTTAGATTTCAAAATAAGGCATTTATCACCAACCTGCAGCAGTGTGCTTTGGAAGTCGGGAGAGCCCTGAGACTTGGTCCCCATACGAGCAGCTAGCTGATAGATCAGGGGAAGGAACTTCCTGGACTCAAGCTTGGGAAAGTTCTCCTGGAATACATGCAATGTTTTATACAGTAAGGAACTCGCAGGTGACAAATTAAAGTACACGTACACGCAAATTTTGTCTTTATCACAAAACTTGACATACAAATAACCACGTGAAAACATCACACTCGTGCATAGTACAATTACAAATCATGTTGGACAAACCATTTATGTGAATTATTGATAATGACTAAGTGTTGATGGTATGGGTTATTGCCTTGTTATAGAGCCGGATTGCGCAATGGAGGAAGGAATTGCTAAGTCTCGCAGTACGGGCTTTCGCTACACTGATTGAGCTAGGATATAAAGCTGTGTTCACACAAACGTATCTATTTAATTAAAGACCTTTTGAGGTCCGTATGGAAGTCTTAGCCTCTGCCAGGCTCCACGGGTTGTTGGGAAAAAAAAAGAAAATTGGACAAATAGACATCGGATTTAGCTGGTCACAAACCATTAACTCCTCGGACAGCTAACTCCTCTGGCATGTTATGTGCCTATATTTGACGAACTTTTACTATTTTTCCAGCGACCTGTGGAGCCTGGTAGAGGCTAAGAATTCCATAAGGACCTCATACGGACTTGATCATATTTGCACATGTGAACCTGGCTGTATATATCAATAATTCTAGTTGGAACTATATACTGGCAAAATGAGTTTAACATCATTTTGTTCAAGCATAATCTGTGCTTTTATGGAAAAGTTGAGCAGTTCAACAAGTTACTTCAAAGAGGACCCAGCCAAACATTTGGTGAGTCTGCTCCTTCAAACTCACAACCTAAGGAATGCAAGGAGGACACTCTGTTTATTTGGACACTACACAATGTCAAGTACAAGTCTCAATCATTCATCATAACTGGGGAAGTTCCTACCTTAGCCAGCTGGTTGATGTCAGGGTTGTGGGCGTTTCTGAACCACAGCGAGCAGAGCCTGAAGACTCGCAGGTCGTGCTCATCACCTGCCCTCAGACATCTGGATGTGAAACAAGCAGAAGAAAGGAATGAATTAATGTTTTTTTATTGCACAAAAACTTCATAAAAACATTTTGCAGCATGTTGGCTGAATTGCATGTTTTTTCTTTACATATTCCCTAATACACATCAAAAAGCTGGTTGGTAGAATTGCAATTGTTGGTAAGATAATATAGATTTTAAATTAAATTAGACACTCTAATATAAAATAATGACAAAATTGGACTAAGAATTTTAAATTAGACTAATGCGAAAAAATCTAGCAGTGCTCAACTTTGCTCGTTGCTGATTCTAAATCTTGTTTGGAACATGTCTTTTTAGTCATTCTGTTGTGCAGGGATCGCTCCTTCTTGGCCAATTCCAGGCACAAGTCTGTCCGAATAAATTTTATTTGAAGTAAGGCTACATAAATTTGACACAAACTATATGCATTAAGGATATGCAAGCTAACAACAAGCATTAATTGTAATCACTACCTGATGTAGTTTTCCATGGCTTTATGGAGGAAGGCGTCTCTGTCCTCATTTAACCCTTCCAGCTCATCCTTGCCATCAACCATGTGTCTTTTCATTATCTTGAAGTACCTGAAAAAAAAAGAACGATTGATGAAACAGCTTCAGAGTACAACATGCATTGACAGTAAGGTAAAACATAGGGTTGAGAGGAAAACCTAATACCCTAAAGAACAACTTTCATGATAAATTTATACTGATTCTATTCTGGTGTTTGAAAAAATATGTCAATTTTGGGGGCCAAAATCCTACATAGAAGTTATTGTATCTTAGTGTATCTTAATTGTTATAAGTTTGTGGTTTTTTCAATGAAACAACAGCACAAATAGTAGTACTAGTCTGCTGTGGGATTAGTTCATAATGAGAGCTAACCGCAAAAACTACAAACATAAAACCAATCTACCCATTTCATGATTCTTTACATTAAAAAAAAAATGAATTTGCCTGGGCCTACTTACCTATTTGCTACCACCCCACTCTGCGTCATTTTCTCCACCTCTGCCCTGCTTCTTTCGATCATGTCTTTCTTGGCCTCGTAGGTGCTGGACTTCATGTAGTTTACGATAACCTGGTACTGTTGGTCTGTGAAGCGGGCGAGAGCGAGGTAGGCTTCCAGCGCCGCTGGCGTCTGCTGCTCCATTCTAGACATCATGTCAGCAGCCTGACAATTGTAGGATAAAATTGTTGGTTACAAGCAACAAGCAACTACATGTACATGTACATCTAAGCATCAAGTTAGGGAACAGAAAAGTTTGTTTGTAACTTGACAGTAAAAAAGAGAAAGATCTCATGATTCTGGTCTATGTAGACAGGTGCTCACTATAGACAGGATTCTTATTGTCAATACATGTAGGTTAAACTATTTGACTGTGGCATTTTCCTTCTAAAAATTAAATCTGCAGCCTACAATGTAGTACATAGAAGTGTTAACAGTGATATATTGCAATAAAACGATGCTTCATAAAGACAACAAGATTGTTACAAAAAGGCCACAATGACATGAACATATGAACAGAATGATATTTTCAACAAGTACAGTAAATAACTTGTCAATGAATTGTATCTATGTTGACTGTATGTTGCCTAACCAACACATGACATTGTATACCTTCGCAAGGTAGTCCTCACAAATGTTGTACGGACTTTCCGTCTGTGTCACAGCCAGCCAGTGTCCGTTCAGCCCTAAGGCTTGTGGGAACAACTCGGTTGCCGTGCAGTTGTCGTCCGAGATCTGTTCCAGCTCCAGTTTGCTGATCAGGGCTTTCAGAATGTGGATGGCAGCACCCTGCTCCCCCCTACACCAGTACAACTTGGCCTCTTCCAGCTGCCAGGACCAAGTGGTGCTCTCGGACTGTTCCAACTGCTTAAGGGTATGTATGGCCCTCTCCGCTACCTGGAAGAAATGAAGGAAGTACATTTGTACCTGGTAGTGAGAATGTACATTTCTCATAGTATTACATAAATGAATGCACATATCATGTAAAATTAACGTAAAAGATGTATTAAATTAATTCCTAATAACTTTAGATTGATAAAACATAATCTGAATTTCACAAATTTCAATATCTTGGCTAGATTAAAATTCTTAAAAAATTGTTTTGAGTCTAGACCTCGTGAGACAACAGATGGCAAATCAAATTGAGTGTGTGTAAAATAAAACTATAAAGACCTTCAATGATCTCTACAAGCTTGATGTTTTAAAACTGAGTTTACATAGAACACCTGTCTGAACCCACCTGGAACCTGGCAGCCCTCCTGGCACACCTGGCCAGTCTCTCCAGGTGTGTGAGCAGAGCCTCCCGCAGCACAGCCCCCCTCTCACCACCCCCACCCCCTGCCCCTCTCTCCCCACCCCCAGCCAGCTGTAGCAGGGTGCTCCTCAGGGCCAGGACAGGTTCAACGAAGTCAAAGTCATTCTGCAGAAGGGGGGTCTGTGCTTCCCACTTCTGCACAAGCTGTCTGGCATCGTCACAGGACACAGAGCTGAAAAACACAACAGAGACTCTTTGAACGAAAAAATGATTTCTAATGAATATTTAACAAATCTACTGGTATCTAGTACCTATCTATGTACATATTATGTGGCACTCTGTGTCCATATGTTGCATGTGGCATTGGCACAGGACGTAGAGCTTAAAAACACAACAGAGCTGAATAAAAAAAATAATAATCTACATGTACATGTTGAATACCGTGATTGAAGTTTGCACTTTTGATCATACACAACACAACTACATGTAATGTTAATAGTTGTACCAGTACACTGGAAGAAAAAATTATCACATGATCTATAATGTTACCTAATGGGAAGGTGACTCCAAAATCTACTTAAGGTATCTATAATTGGATTAAATGTCAAATGTCCATTGGATTGAATGCTAAATGTCTATCATATTTTCTGACACTTTCAGACATTCATCTTGATGCAAATATAAAACGTTTTTATAAAGTAAGATATTCATTTTTAGATACTTAAGTTACAAGAAGAAAAAGGTTGAAGACTAAAACTTACTCTGTCACTAATGTCTTGAAGTCCTGCAATTCAATCAGGCACCTCAGTCTGACCAGATGGGGATAAACGCTTCGGGCACTTTCCAAACCCGTGCTGGCTAGCCTTCCAACCACGCTCAATCTAGCCTGCTTCACTCTGGTCTCAAACAACGTGCTGTCCCGATCCTTCACCGCACACAAGCCTGTGTACAGACCCTTGTGGAAGCCAGGTATGGCGTCCATGCCTGAGTCGACGTCTAAGTCCCAAATGCCGTTCCTCCAAGCAGCCTGATACTGGGCCTCTCTCAGCTCTGGGCTGTCTGCTACACATTCTGACCTGGGTGAAAGAAAGACAGTAATATTGAACCAGCTTAGCACGAATGAGCTAAAAAAACAACAGTTTAGCTACATTTCCACAGGTCATGGCATGGTCACTTATCACTGGACTACACATGCTACTTGTTATTTTTATTTATATTTTCTTTATTAATTGATTTTTCCCTTTGGTTAGTGTGGCTACAATGTGCGCAAGTATGGGGATGAGGATGGCATACATGCTAACGGTGAGGTACAACATATTTTAATTACACAAAAATATTAGACTAACAACACTTTTCTTTCCAACCAGGCTATCGAAGTATATCTTAGAACAAAGCTGATGTGAAACAGTTGAATAAGGTAGAAATGCCCAAAGATGGCCTGATTTAGAAACTCCTGCCTGGTGTTGTGATGGATAGCCATGTTCAGCACCAAGGACAGTGGCATGCAGCAAGGTGGTCTGGCAAATTGTTAACTAAAGGTTCTGGGTTCGAATCTCTAGCAGGCATCAAATTTGTGCAATTACTCTCATGTCCCTAATAAACGTACCGGGACGTTTATTTTTTTCCCAGGAAAATTCCACCCGGTACGTTCTTATTTGGGACGGTACGTTTATTTTTTTTTTTGAAAATTGGGGTTTTGCTAACCAGGGACAACCGCATAATAAAAAGTTTGGGGTTTTCTGTCCATATGTCCGCAGTATTTTTGCTCAAAATTGACACTATTTTCGGCCGAAGCAGCTCGGATTTCCCCTCCACTGTGACCCAAACATCCTAGCGATTATGTAAAATATCGGTCGATTTCGCTATGAATGTACAAAGTAAATGTTATTATTGGGAAAATAAGCCGCCACACTGACGTTTTGAAGCACAATTTTTTATATAAACAACTTTTACAGTCTCTATTTACATCGTAAATGAACACACTGATCACATAATTTTAGCATGTACAGTATATTTCCGACCATGTGGTTCCATGCGCTATCGGCAGCGACAACGGGGCGGACGAATAATTCCTTCACATAAGAAACAACAATTAGAACCTTCTTTCCCTTGTAATGTGAGTTTTGGGGCCGCAAATTCTCCAAAAACAGCAGAAATCCGTCAGTAAAAACAGCTTTAAACTTGAAGAAAAAGACCGAAACTGATCCAACATGGCTGCCAGGAATAACACGCACTGACAGTAAAGCTAGCACCCTGTTGGGAGGCAGATTCGAATCACTAAAATGAGGCCGTAAACGGGTGAAAATGATTTTATTTCGGTGTAATGATGGGCTCAAAATGTCATATATATTTTCTGAGTGTTGAATTTCAGAAATTATCATAAAATTTTCTAATTTTAGCGGTTTTCTAGTGTCAAAATATAATCTGTAACATATTTAGTATTTGGGCATGAATGCTGGGCTACTTCACAGACAAGCTCTCACAAAAACTTTGTTAACAGTTTGTGTCCATTTTGGGAGTGTTGATGTGTGTTTTAATTGGTGGTAATGTCTAAAACATATATGGTTGAGTACTTGGAGCTATATTTATAATGATTTTATTGATATGCCAGTAATTTTAAGTAATGTACAAAAAATATTTATTGATTACTTGCTTCAATTTCTGAGTAGAAAATTCATGTATCATGTAAATTTTCACTTGTTGAATTTGAAAGCACTGTTGGCCCCCGGTTAGGAGTATGTATACCTTTATTAGAAAATGGAGAAAATATTATAATTTGAACAAGATATCTATAGTTATTCAATATTCATTATTCATACAGCTATATTTAACTGATTTGGTGATCAGGTATAAGTAAATGAAAATAACCTACCTGCTTATTATCTTCTTTCCCTTGAACAGAAGTAGCATGGACACAGTCTACATGTCAATTTGGTCATTTTCCGGGGGGTATGTTTATTCCGGGGGGTATGTTTATTAGATTTTGAAGATTTGTCCGGGGGGTATGTTTATTCCGGAAGGTATGTTTATTAGGGACATGAGAGTACAAAAGACCCTTTACACTTTTTTCCTCACTTCACTAACTAAAGGTAACTGAGTGCATAGTTTTGGTTAGGGGTGTCCTCTTGGATAAGATGTAAAGCCGGAGGCACTGTGTTTGAGAACAGCCACACCCCAAACACTTTTGAAATCCGACCACACTTACATGTAATGAAAAAATGGGTAGGTGTCTATCACAGTGTGAGTGGATCAAAGCCAATAGTGATGCATTATGCTTAAAGGCAGTTTACTGGTTATGATTACTAAAGTGGTATGGACACGTAATGAGGTCAAACGGACTGTCCAAAGTCATCCTTCAAGGAACAGTAAACGGAGCTAGGAGAAGGGGAAGGCAGAAGAAAAAATGGGCAGACAACATTAAGGAATGGACAGGAAAGAGCTTTGCAGCGTCCCTCCTGCTGACGCAGGACCGAATGGAATGGAGGAAGCTGACTCACAGCGCCACCATGCAGCGCCCCACGACCCGGGAATACTGGGTTAAGGGACCAAGGTACAAGGTACAAGGTACAAGGTACAAGGTACTGGTTATGAAAAACAAGCAGACAGACAAACCTGATGCCCTTTAAGTACATGTTGAGAACATGGCCACAGCCAAAGTTCTTGAGTGCATCCAGTACGCCAGCTTGTATGACAGCGGTCGGAGAAGACATCTGGAGGTCGTAAGCGCCGAGAGCCTTGTCCCACTTCCCCTCATGCTCGTACGTGACGATTCGTGCAGACGTGTCCGTGAGACGGCCAGCGCCGCAACCGTACACTCCGTCAGGCTCACCGATGTGGCAGTAGGCCTCCATTAGTAGGGACTGTTGGGTGAGGTTGGATAATTCTTTTAGAATTACATTTCATTTTCTATCATTCTTGACCGAAACAATACTTAAGGATGCAAAAGACTGTTATGTGCCTGAATCTTAATCACTATTGTAAAACAATTGATTAAATCTCCACAACATGACAAGGCCAAGGAAACAGCTAAGACCACACCAATCCTTTGATCTCTGTTAAGTACAAAACATAGGGCTGCAATGCAAGGTTATACATGAAATTGGGGGGCTGTGACAAAAAGTTTCAACTTATTCTTAATTCTAAAGCACAGTAATAAAATTAAAGTGCAGATGTCTCTTCCCCTCAGAGTCTGTATTCATGTTGTTCTTCCAGTACAGCATTATTTCTTAAAATCCAAGAACCAACACATTCAATTGGCAATATGTGATGAAACAGTCTTATCTTGATGTCCCAATACAGATAAGTATGAAGATTGGATATGGTGTAGGAATGTACTGTGCACAATGACTAGTCTACCTAGTATACCTGTAGAGTAAGGCTAGAATTGGCAGACAGGGTGCTGAGGCTGGACAGGGCAGTACCCTGGCTGTCCTGTGAACCCTGGGATCCCTGCGACCTCTGTGAGCCTTGGGAGTCTTCTTCTGCCCTGGATTTATTTTTTACAAATAATATTGTTTTTATTGCTATAAAGTTAGGGATAAACATGTCAATTGTAACCCTGAAATTACAGTTACTGCCTATAAATCCAAACGTTTATGTTACACACTTCATAATAACAACATACATGGATGTGAGCTCAATTAAAGTTTTCAGTTTTATAAGAATCCTTTAAAACATCCCTTCCTTCAATAATCTTTTAAAAAGTTAGAGGTTTACTACTAGTATCAAGTTACATCAGTTCTATAGCAGGAAAGTTTGAGAAACAACGTCTAGACTGAAAAAACTATCTGAAAATATACATGTCTCAAACTTAAGTAATACATACTTTCTTTTTTCACAGTAGATCTCCATGTACAGCAGTGATGTGAAGTATGCCCCGCAGGTCTGGGCAGCCTTGGACACCTCCAGATAGTCCAGGTCCAGCCAGAAGTTGTTGTGCCAGGGTGTGGCCTTACGGCTGTCCCTTGCAGGTCTCTCCTGCTGCCTGAGGTAATGGACCACACGCAGCATGGTGTTCACGGACGCCTGGTCTAGTGCCGGTTTACTGGGAAGAACCTGAGAAGCTAAATGTAAGAAAAAGGGAAATTTATAACTACTGGTACAAATATGGTATGAGATGAGGGTCCAGAAAAGAGCAGCCGGCAAGACGAGGAGAGACAAGTTAAGGAGTGAAATGGTTAGAGAGATGGTTGGAACCAAACCAGTCCTATTATTCATTGCCAAGCAAAGAGTACAGCGGTTTGGTCACCTGACGAGAATGCCAACCACACAGCCTGAGCTTTTTAAAAAAGAGCCTACAAAACCAGATACTCAGGTGTCAGGGCTAGAGGGAGACCACGCCACTAGAGGGAGACCACGCCACTAGAGGGAGACCACGCCACAGATGGATAGAGGGAGTGGCAGAGTCCCTCTGTGCACACGGCCTGACTCTCCAGGAGGCTACTCACCTCGCTGCAGAGTGTCGTCTCCATCTCCCTGTGCTTTATTTTGTGTACGGATATATGGTTCTTAAAATTGTAACATAACGTATAACCAAGTTACTATAACTACCTTGTGTGGGAAGAGGTGTTGCGGAGCGACTGGCCATCTCAGCAGTCTGGCAGTGCCTGGAGAAGAAGGCTGACAGCTGCATGGACAGCAGCTGTCTCACACTGTCCCTGCTCTGCAGCAGGATGCTGTGCACCAGGAAAGGCAGCAGCTGCTCACAGAAATCCACCTTCACCTGACAACATGGCAAAGGTAAAGGAGAAATGACTGAGTTAGGCAAAGTTACAAACAATTGTAGGAAGAGCAAATAGGAGTGTACAGTCATGTAAACAGCTATGATAGCCAAACACACTCCTAGGCCGGCTAAACTCCTTTGCTAGCTTTTAATACTGTATTCTTATGCTACCATAGGATCTGCTTGGAGATTAGCTAACAGCTGGAGTGACAGCAGCTGAACCAAATCTGAGATGAAACCAAACAAATGGTCCAAGTCACTCCACTCCCTCCCTTAAATATGTTGTCCTTTTACTTATTAGCCTTTTTCTTGGAAGACATTACACAAACCTTGCAGACAGGTGTCAGCAGACGAAGGACTTCATCCTGAACGGCTCCGCTGTCAATCAGACTGCACACCAACTCTGTGATCCAGTTGCCATGGCAACCAGGCTCGGGAATCCAGAGAGAGGCTCTCCCAAACACTGAGGTGAACTCTGAATCGGTGCAGGTCTTCACTGGTGGGAGAGGCAGCTGGAAAGAATGATATCGTTTTACTAACCTTTAAATTCTGTGAAGATACCTCAGACTTCAAAATCAGTTCAAAGTACAATGTAACTTATTTGCATACTCGGGACAAGCCAATGGTCTTTCCATCTAATTTGTCCCAATTATGCAAATGAATTGGTCACTGTCCTTAGTGCTGAAATGTATATCTGGTTTTGAATGTAAGCTTTGACTGCATGTTGCTGTTTATTTTTCTCTTTCCACTTTATTTGACCTTCATCCCCTATATTTCTCTATCAATACATGTTTAGCCTGAAAGTGCATAGAAGGTTATGAAGTTTAAAATTCATTCCATCTATACCTTTCTTTTCTGTAACTTGAAAGGCTGCAGGTAGCACAGGAGGGTTCCTTCTTCCTTCAGTCCTTCTTTGTAATGTCTGTACCACTCCGTACCTGCAGAACACAAGAAAATTGGGCTCAGAGACTTAAGAATCTATTTCCAACTCTAAGCAGAAATGGCTGTTTGAAACACTGTCAAAATTACACTTAAGTTTGACCTATTTGGACTCATTTAACAGGTTCAAATGAAAATAAAATTTAAAGATGTGTCTGTGGGTATTCCATTAGCCAGGCTGGTATGAAACCTTACAAGGTTTAACCTAAAAATAAAAGGCATACTACTCAAGATGTTTGGTCCCATGCTACAGAAGACTTAACTGTAAGAGGACAGAAACACCTCCGGGAAATATAGGGAATCTTTCTGCAATCTACACAGGGAAGGAAGTGCTCCCGGAAGACCTTCGTAACTCATGATTTTGCTCTTGGGTTCAGCTAGTCCTCACTCTCAGCTGCTGAGTTCTGAGTTGAGCTTGCCGTAATCCACGATGGTCTAAAAGGCCCTTGAAAATCCTATCTTGTCAATCAATGTCAATCAACCATTTCACTAATGGCAACAATAGCTGATTGGTTCACACCTTTGAGGGCGGGAACTAGAAATGTTTTGGTCGCACCTAGACTAGCAGAATTTTTCCGGCGAACTTCCCCATTCAAATGCACGCCTGTCTCCGCCCCAATTGTTCCCCTGTTTGCATAGTAAACAATACCCAAGCTTTCAAACCGGTCATTCCCACGATGATGCGTCTTACTGATACATGTATACAGCCCACTCAGTCCTTCTTTGCTACATTTTCTGCCACCAATATTTATAAAATACCGAAACTAAGGTCATGCAAGGAAATATCAATTTCCGACATTCCCCGGGGCCTTCACCGCGCGGTCGCCGGGGATGCGCGGAACCCGTCGCCATTTCTGTTCTTCCCTACGTACATTATATCTGTGCTAGACACACACAAAATTAACCGACCGTGAGAGTACGGATAGATTCGATTCAATAACGTATTCTTTCTAGTAACTCCTTACACCCATGTATTTCTATAATGAACTACAGTTCGTGATTCAATATGGCCGCGTTAACAGACTCTACAAAAGCCATTGTTTGATATATCGGCTTGTGTTTTTGGTAACGTTCTGCCAGTTCTGGCGTCCTTGATAGGAAAATTGAAATAAAAAAATCCACATCTCTGTAAATGTAAATGCAACTTGTAATAAAGCACACAATGTAAATCAAAGTATGGGGAAGAAAGGGGATTATTTGACGGGGAAGCTGGATTAGACCGATCGGCCCTCCAGTTTGTTTACAAACCGACGCCATGTTTTAATCAATGTGCTGAATGTATTTGGCTTTTAATACGCGGTAAACTTCTGGAGTCCTTTAGCTTGAAATTGGTACATTACAGAAAAGATTTGAAATTTACTACAACACACAGAAGTAAATCAATTTAGTTGGTGAAGGAGGGGTTAAAGAGAGTGTTGTTGTTTGACAGCAGACCGGGATCCTTTGTTTTATATACAACCGATGCCATTTTCCCGTTTGTCACATTGTTCTTGAAAGTTTGTCACATTATCTTTACCGGCATTCATGTATTTCTAATCACAAGACGTACAGCCAAGACGTATATTATTCAAGCATCTTTCAACGTTTCTATCTGTACAAATTCTCCAGGTCCGTGAAGCGGTCGATTATGTTTCAATTCCTCGGGCGACACAAAATTTTCGTGACATTTTGTGAGAGTCTCCTAACGATCAGAGGTTAGCCAGAAGATTGCATAATGCCCTACGACTGTACAAGTGGACGGTGGAGCCCATATACTAGTACAAGTTAAGAAACTTGAAAAGTACAGCAGTTTCTGAATCTCGTTTCCGAGGATTGGATAAGAAATTTCCTGCCGAACTCGTTCAGTTAAAAATTGCGGGCAATTATCTGGCTTGAGGCGCTCAGCGAATACAATAGAAGTATTTCTCACTTATTTGCATCTTGTATATCTTGTCTGCTTTGATTGAGGCCGACACAGCTCATTATAAGTCCCAAACAAACCCTTACAGCCATGTGCACTGTTTGAAATAAGCACAAGCTTCATATTTTGGCCTATATCTTTTGATCTTCGTGGGATTTTTCGGCGAAAACAACATGGGCCTGGAGAGCGAAACTTCGCCGCCATTTTGATGACGTCGTCTGTTCGCTCCAATCAGGCTCACGGGAAATACGGAAGGGAAATGTGAGGAAATGTGGCCCAAAATTTGGAAAATAATCTTTAATTTCACAGACATCGGCGGGAAAGGATTGTAACTAAAAAAATATCGCTATGAACATTGACTACAACTTCAACAAATGTTTAGTGCGTAAATTAGAAAAATATCCCTTGAGGAAACTTTGCAAAGTTCAAAGTTCGGTCACCTATAGTAACCTTTCTTATGTTCGTCTGATTTGATAGGGTATTTTTAACGCAGTGTATAAGTGTCACTTTTGCACTTGTATGAATTTGAAAATTCAACATATCCTCTCTGTAAGTGAGTTTTGCTGTTTCTTGACATGACTACCATACATTCGTTATTTTGAGAAATATTTAGCAATGTGTATCAGTGTGTAGACATGGACACAGGGCCGCGGTTGGCACCCCGCGGTGTCTTGGGCGGGGCAAATTACCCTGACAACGCGGACAAAAGCATAGCAACCGGACCACCGTGATCATGATGTTTTTGACTCAGGGAGATGATATACTGCCCCAGTCCTGGTTGTTATGGTAGTTTATCATAGTGTCCAGAGGTGTTCTCTTGTCCTAGCACTGAGCAAACTCATCAGAAATGAAAAGTAATGAAGTTGAATAAAATAAAGTGAACATTATAGCTGTACCTGCAGCTGTTGACAGGATCATCTTCAGACATTGCCCTGCTGCTGCAACAACGTCCACATCTTCATCCAACAGGTACTCATCCAAGAGGTGCATGATCACACAGGTCCTCTGCATGGTGCTGTCATGGCTGAACACCTGGAAAATAACATTCATTCTACATGTAACCAACTTGAAGGAGGTTTAAAAGAGTTGATGTAACATCAGATCATTTCCAAAACCACTCATTGGGCTGAGGAGGCTGTATGGATCAGAAAACCTAATCCAGTCATAAACTGTAATTAGTGGGGACATAGACTCAGTCACATTTGGGACTGCATTCTTCACACTGCAGCAGCAGCACCTATGTGTAGTTGCAGTAGATAGACAGACATTTCTTGTTGTAATCAATCGCTATCATAGGGAGAAAAGTGATGTAGGGCAAGAAAGGAAATCATAAAAGAACAATGAAAGAAAAAAATAGACAAGCACACCTGCATAGCCTTGGCTGCAGACGTCTTCTGTGCTCCATGCTTCAAGGCTATAGCAGTCAGGTCAACTGCCCCAATCTCTCCCAGACACAAGCCGACCTCTTCCTGCAAGACATTCTGTGCAACGTCTTGAGATGACGAGACATCTTGCGACGACATCTGGCAGCAGAAGTTGATCAGGGTGCAGACCAACTGACTCAGGATGTCCGTCTCACCGCGCTGCTGGCCACTTGAGATGGCTGCGAGCTGGTCTTTCTCCTTGGTTAGCCTGGCTCGCAGGCTTCTGAAGCTCTCCACACTGCCGCCTCCTGGCGAGAGTTGGACCGCTCGCAGGAAGTGGTGGATCTCCTGGAATTGATTTGTAGACTTTTCATTTTGTAAACAAAAAAACAACAGAGCAACTATTCCATGATTTTGCACATCTACCTGCAAATGTTGTCCTGGGGCAGGGAAGAAAGCTACTAGACTTTTGATCTTCAATTTAAAGACCAGGAAATGATTTAACTAAAAAAAGGAACAAAACAAACGGCAAGTGATAAATCTCCTGGAATTAGTTGATTTATGCATTCTTATTTTGTAAACAAAAAAAAAGAACAGAAACAACAAAATAAGACTATATGCTTTGGGGCAGGAAGGAAAGCTACTCGACATATAATATCTTCTCAATTCAACATTACATAGACCAGGAAATAATCAAACAGGGAAACAAACTACCATGATTGAAGCTCATCTGTGTTGGTAGGAATCATTATGTACAGTACAATGTTATACTTTCTTCCAACACAAAGGTATACATAGATCAGTGGTCATTGAAAATTTGATCCATGTATACCTTTGTGTTGGAAGAAAGTTAAGCATTGTACTATGTCTGTATAAGGACAAACATAGTTTTTACACGTTTACACTACAACATATAAACTACAAGCTAAGGACCAAAACAATTGGCAAGTTTCTACGTCTTGTACAGAATATGGATGTGCAATACATGTACAAATTTACCTCTTTAAGGCCAACGACGCCCCCTTGCAGCCTGGCGCGGTGCAGCACCTCCCTTGCCCTCTTCAATGATCGACACTCTGGCAGGGGGTCCAGAATGCTGATTGCCTTTGGAAAGACAGGGATAAAAAAAACAGTCCATGTACACTCTTGTTGTACCAGTAACCTTTAGCAAGACTCTGAATACATCAATTTTGCTTTTTTTCACATATTGCATAATAACCTTTTGGATGATATAAACAAAATCATTTAGAATACTGATTGCCTTTGGAAAGAGAGGGATTAAAAATAAACAGTCTATGTACTCTCTTGAAGCACCAGTAACCTTAAGCAAGAATCTGAATTCATCAATTTTTCCTCCTTTTTTTTATACTGTTTTATCAACTTTTGGATGTTATAAACTAAGCCACGTTTGGGACAGCATTCTCGCTGCTGCAGCGCCACCTGCATTGGCTATAAGTAGCAGCAAGAATCATATCCAGTCATTCTAACCCTGATGATGGTACTTGACAGACATCTAAACGTTGGAAGTAAGTACTGTTTTTGTTGTGTCTGAAGAACCTTAAACAAAATCGTTTGAAAACAGAAAACACAGAAATACAAAGATTTCTTTCATAGAGTTTTTAGACTGCATATACACCTCTAACCCAGGGAGTCACGGAAAGAGTCCGACATGACACGTACCACTGCACAAACATCCACTTGAGTCTCCCACTCCAGAGGCCCAAGCAGACCCTACGGTGCCTAAAGAGATAGCACTAAAGCTGGCAAAGGAGTATAGCCGGCCAAAGGGAGATATCCGGCCAAAGGGAGTCAAACGGGCGCCGCTATACTACGTCCCTTGCCAGCTTTGATACTATTTCTAAGGCACCGTAGGGTCTGCTTGGAGACTACATGCATGTGTGCAATGGCGGGAAATCTAAACAACACCCACCTCATGAAGAGTCTCTTCATTGTCAATGATAAGAAAGTTGATAAGGCTGACGGCCTGCCTCCCCTTGTCTAGTGGACTCTCCACATAAGGAATTAGGGCACCGACAATCGCGGAGAGATGCCGGACGATGGACTGAAACATAAAGCAGAGAGAAAACATAATTTCAATGTAATTGTAGCAACATAGATGATGCAAATATAAACAAGCATGGTACTTCAAGAGCACATGCTAGTAGGGGTAGCAGTCTGTTCAAAAGGATATGAAGCTCTTGATTCTGTGCACATGTTAAGAAGAATTGTACCATGATAATTTTTGATGAATAAATTATGAATCATATCTGTGAATAGTTTCATCTGGTTGCTGAATCACTGGACAATAAAGAACCCACCGCAATCATTGGTAAGAGTTGAGCATGCCATGTGGTGTGGTTTATTAGTTAAAACCAGACTATTTGTTAGTTGGACAAACGTACTAAGCAAATGTGTCAGTTGACCCAATTGAGTGAAGGAACAACAGAGCAAAAGAAGATTTACCTCAGCGCAGCACCTTAGGGCCTCCTGGCACACCGTGTACAGGATGTCACAGGACAGGGAGAACAACTCCACACCATCTTCTGTCTTCCCACTACAGAAATAATAATAACAATAAACAATAATAATAATAATGATGATGATGATAACATAATTGTAGCTTGCAACTTTGATAATGATATGTACATAACAGAGTTTCCTTTGCATAGCTGTTTAACTG
This sequence comes from Branchiostoma floridae, assembly GCF_000003815.2. Classification (NCBI taxonomy): domain Eukaryota; kingdom Metazoa; phylum Chordata; class Leptocardii; order Amphioxiformes; family Branchiostomatidae; genus Branchiostoma; species Branchiostoma floridae. The sequence continues at coordinate 20,682,180 of NC_049987.1, read as the reverse complement.
GAGTGTCTAACATGGATGTTGTTCAAGAGGGACTGGTTATGTCCTTGGTGCTGAAAATACAGCTATTAGACAGTACATCATCATCATCATCAGTCGGCTGCTGTGCAGTCGGTCACAAGTCTTATCCACTTCAGTCTGTCCGCAGCCAGTGCAGCAATAGCAGCAGGGCTCAGGTCGCATACAGTACATTGGATCCCTTAAAACAATAAGGGAGGGAAACATATTTATATGTAAGGAAAACTTATTGTTTTTGCTACATTTCTTCCTCTTGTTCGTCTCTAAGCAAATAAGGTAAATGATATCAACAGAATATATATGCCAACAGGATTTTAAAATGCCAGTGGGAGTCAGATACTCTGCCAAATAGATTCCAATTTTGTAGAAAATTATTTGTGTATCGTCCATTTACGTGTCTTTATTTTCCACAATTAGGTCCAGGTTCAGGTCTGGACCTGGACCTAATTCTCTGGATCTGAACTGTACCTGCGTGTGCCTGAATTTTCTGTACCGGTACCCAACCCTACTGCAAATGTTACCTTTCCGGTTGAGAGGGAGCTTTGAAGAAACAACATGTCAGCCTACGTCAATGCAGATTAGACATCCAGGTAATAAGATATGCCAAAAAGCAGCTGCTCAAGCAACTGGATATCATTCTAGAAATGGTCAGATGTTTTAACATGTCAGCTCTACCTCCCTGCCAGCCTGCGTGCCTCCTGCAGCCTGTGCACTAGTGTGTAGATGACGTCCCTCAGGATAAACACCCAGACTCCACCCAGGTTCTCCAGGTCCGACAACAGCAGGGCAGTGAAGAGCTGGTACATCCCTAGAACCCTACGCTTCTCATGGACGCTCTGTGTCTTCATAAAACAAAAGGAGTAGTATGAATCTTAATGTCTCTCAATCTAGGTGTAGCTTTTGGAAAAGAGTCTTCCAGCATCTACTGGTCCAGTGTACTGGAAAAAGTTACCTTCAAGTTGATACAAAACAGTACAATGGACTGTGGACCATAACTTCACAATATAATTAGATCCCTAAGAATGCTGTATTACACATAAAGGCAGTTTTGTTTGTAACATAAACCATACATCTGAATAGAACAAAGATTAGGTAAGCAACAACAGACTGAACTTGATTTTTTTTTTGTATCTACTTGTTTATATGTATGTACTATGTATAGATGTAGAAGATCTTACAAAAGTCACTGTACTTTTGGTCTGCCAATAAGGATTACCATATCAATATCATCTGGGCTAAGATTCTGATTTCTTACCACTGTACCATGCTTCCTACCTTTGTCATCCTAGTTGAGAGAGCGAGCAGTATTCTCTGTAAGCTGTCTGGCTGAGACTTGGCCAACAGGACGATCGCCGTCTTCTGCCGACTGGCGTGGCAGCTGGTGAGATAGTCCATGGTTGCGCGGATGGTGTAAGAGGTGAAGCAGGGGGGGTTGGGCTCCGGGTCTGACGCTTTGATGAACTGGTTGACGTCTGGATCATCTTTGGAGACCTCGTGGAATGTCATCAACAGTTCGATGACGATGTCGTCCAGGTGTTTCTGGATAAGTTTGTTGACACTATCCCCTCCTAATGGATAATGATATTTATGATTTATTGATCAATAAAATTTTATGATTTACTTATTAAATGATTGATACATGACAGAAACAAATTCCACTTGCTGTCAATTGGTTGGGTTGCAAATTACCATCAAAATTTCCCATTGAATAACAGCAGGTGGGGATTATGGTAGCAACATCCAACAAATATTCTTATTGACAAATGCAGATCTCAATCATCTTATATCCAGATAGGCTGATATCGTAAGCTGTAAGTAAAACTGATGTAAGAAATAGATAGCAGCTTGGTTTTAATCTAAATTTGCATAAGTTTGCATAATTGTGCATAGACAGTGTTCTCACCAGGCCTTTTCAGCATAGCGGGCCGATACGCTGTGGGCTGGAAAAATGACGCTGTAAAAAGCCCGATACGCTGTATTTTCACCCAGCGTAGCGGCAAAAAATGGGGGAAAACTGGAAAAATACCGTAGTAAAAATGCGAAAGCACGTGCCAAGCACGCGCCTCCGCTGTTTCAGGAAGTTTCAGCTCGAAGGGAGGTGTTTTATAGCACCCCGCGTACCGCTATCTCGCAGCCCCCACCCAGGACCGCCCCTTGCGCGGCGTGCGTTCTGTACTGTAAACAGAGAACCGGCACAAAACTTGTAAAAAGTTTCGGTTCAAGTCCGGTTAAAATCGGAACGGCAAGAAACGCTTCTTGGACTTGCACAAAAATAGCACTTGTATACATTCCCTTTTATGTTGCAGTATACTTGTAAATCATCTAAAACCTTCCAAAGATCGAGAAATTTGCGTTGAGAAATGACGAAAACATCGTGCGTGCATGCAGGCAGCTAGCGGTAATGGCGGCGAAAACATCGTAAAATCTCGCAAAAAATTCTCGCGAGATCTGATGCGTCTCTGTGACGTCAGGGGAAGTTAGCGATCTCATTGGTTTAGGATAAACAACAGCAACGACCGCCATTTTTAGAGCAAATTTTACCGTATTTTACCCCGAAAATTTCTGCCGTTTTGGAGATTTTGCGGGCCCAAAACTCATATCAAAAGGAAGCAAAGGTATTCTTGTTGTTTTTACGTCCGACACCTCTTATGTGAACGCATTATTCGTCCGCCGATCCCGAACTTGAAAGTCGGCCGGGGATTCCCCGTGCCGAGCACATGTTTCTGCGTGTTTTGTTCTGTTTACGATGAAAAAAAATACGATGGAAACAGAGACTGTCAAAGTTGTTTATCTAGAAAAAGTTGGTGGCAAACCGGACAATATTTATGAGTACTGTTGAGCTGAGTAAAGTTTGTTGTTTATGAGTTTTTAGTTGTCTTTGATGCTTTGACTCAAAGTATCGTTACGTCAAACTGCTACAATTATCGTAGATATGCCCCTAAAAACTGATACAAATAAGCCTTCTGAATAGCCTAAAATGCAAGAGCTTCCGGGGGGCTTCGCCCCCCTGGGGCCCCCCACCGGGGCTCTGCCCCTGGACCCCGCCGGGGGCCTTCGGCGGCCCCCGAACCCCTGCCCTGACGCTGTGAAAAAATCCTGGTGAGAACACTGATAGATATGCATAAATGATACTGGAAGTCTGGAAATACACTGGAGGGTGTTGGGTTTACCTATATATTTCGGGTTTACCTATAGATTTCTCAATGAGGTCGAGGCATTCCCGCGCTTGCTGTACGCGCTCCAGGCTCCTGTCGGACTGCTCCTCGGGTCCCTGCTCGGCGAAGAGTGGGAGCACGTTGACGATGATGCGGGGGAAGCACGAGTGGAGCAGAGCCACCCAATCACACTCAAGCTCCTCAGCGATGTGTCTCACAGTCTCCATGTCCTTCTGCATGACCAGATGGGGGACAATAGTGTTGTACTGGTCCCTGGAGACAAAAACAGACACTCAGTTTAAAACTTTTATGCACACAACTAGTTTGATAAAAAAATTAATCTTTTTCCAAATTTGTCAGTTTTTGTCCAGTTCAGCTCATCCTCAGAGAGCTGACATCACAGTTGTCATGAATCCCTGTCCAGGATTTTGCTGGGTTGCTGCAAGGACCATGTAAAATTACCTCAAAATGAGAGAAAGTCATGTACATGTAAAGACAGCACTATGTACCATAAATACTAAATTTACTGGCTTTTTCATTCTTGCATCCACAGAATGTTGCCCATAAAATCAATGTTGAATTGTCTCATATTTGGTACAGCACCTTGGGTAGGAGATTTTCAAACTGCTACTTTTACTGCTCTGTAGATCAGTGACAATGTAGCCTTCCTGTAGCCACTGGTGCACCAGGTAACCCAGGTAACAATAACCTGTAATATCTCACCTGTAGAAGTCCCTCCTGCAGGTGTACCCCATCAGTGTGTACTGTAGGTCGATGACCCTGTACCCCTCATGTACCCACTGGTGTACGAGGTAGCCCAGGTGTTCAGACAGGTACGCTCCACAGGTGGGGTGGCCGAAGTACCTGGCTATCTGCTGTAGTACCTGGAAAAGACAGAGGGGAAGGAAGAGATGAATATATTGATTTTGATCATTTAGTTTCTTGCTTTTCAGTCAGCATATGTTGTGTGCAATGACGAAAGAGATGACTAGAAAAGAATCTGCAGTAACCTGTAGAGTACAAAAGTGCAGCTTTAAACCTTCTTGCTCAATTTTACACCCTGAGACTTGCTCAAAGATACAATCTCAAGTTACCTGCAACAAACCTTTTACTCTTATCCAAAGACAATTCTCTAACTAATTTAGACAGGGCTCCAGAGTTCTTGTCAAACAACTCATAATTCTTTTCCTTTTTTAAAATTCTTCTGAGAAATTAATTTCCCATACTCTTATAAAGGTAAAGAATGTACAATGATTTCTATGACGATGAAGTCACCTTTATGGTAAGTTCTGGAGCAACGTTAGACATGGAATTCCCGTCCTGCTCCATTTGTTCCTCCCCCGTCTCCAGGTCAGGGGTCAAATCATCACCCCCCTGGGAGGGCCTCCTGGTGACCTGGAACAGGGCAAACAGCGCCCTCTTCTCACAGGCGGCGGAACTGCAGGCTACAGCAGCCAGGGTGGCCAACATGCTGGCAACTCTGTTGGCACTCTCGTCTTCGATCTCATCAGCTGAGAGCTTCCCCTAAACGTGAGGCAGAAAAACATCTTTAAGGAAATGAAGAAACTGCTTAACTTGTCAGCTGAGAGTTTTCCTTAAACAAGACACAGAAAACATTCTGAAGAAAATTAAGAACCTGCTTAACTCGTCAGATGAGAGATTCCACCAAACATGAAGCAGAAAAACATCTTTAAAGAAATAAAGAAACTGCTTAACTCATCAGCTGAGAGCTTCCCTTAAATGTGAAGCAGAAAAACATTCTGAAGAAAATCAAGAAACTGCTTAACCTTCTTCCTGCAAAGGTAGTTTTCATAATGCCAAATTGGATACAGAGCAAGGACAAGGCGGTGCAAGCGAGACATATCCTATTTTTAGAATGATTTCTCTCTTGCAAGTACTGAATATATGTATACACTGTGTGCTAAGTTAGTGTAACAAATCAAACTTAAAGTATCTTTGCGTTCCTAGCATGGCAAGAAATACTAGTAACATACAAAGAAATTTTATACTCTGCAAAAAAATAATAATAACTTCTTGTGCCAAATACTTTGCAATATTTTCCTTTCCATAACATCAAAATATTTCATACTTGATGTATAAATACTACTTCCTTTATAAGAATGGAAGGAAACTTGTGCGGAAAACGTACAGGAACAGTCATGGTTTCCTGCAGAGCTTCGTAGATGGAGGCAAAAACCTTCTCCTGGTCTCCTCTGTCAGCAGGCTTCAGACACCTGTCTCCATTGGTTTTCACATGCACAGTTTGGAACAGTCTGGGAGGACAACACAAGCACCAGTCAGCAACAGAGAGCTTTGTACCATATAAGCGGAGCTGAGACTTCCAATACCATGACAAAGTTGTGTTCTCGAACATGACTACTTCTCTTGCCAATGGTGCTTTGTGGCATAGCAGCAAGGACACAGTAAATTGTCTCAAAACACAACAAGGAGAAAGATCACTTTCTGCGATGAAGGCAGCTGAGCAACTGCCTAAACTGAGAAAAAAATAAGGTTGAGTATTTAAGAAAATCATGCTGAATCTCAAGAATAGTTTTTGGTGAATGACATTACAACACAGATGTTCATATTCAGAACCACGTTTTTCAAGAGCTGACATTTTGAGGACTGCCTGTCATCTTCTTCAGGGCAAACGTGACTAGTTTACTCTACAGATAGATGTCTTTGCTGCAGTGTAAATGAACGAGTCATCCTTGCCATGAAAATGATAACAGATTGTCATCGAAACGTCAGCTCTTGACATAGACAGAATAGACAGTACAGAGTTAATACTGTCCCATGGTGCATTTAAATTGCTCTTTTCTGTCAGCAGGTATGCAAGCACAAGTTGTTTGTTTGTACATAATTGGACTGGTATGTTTGATCGATGCAAAGTGCCGCAAGCTCACTCATTCATGATTTGACAACCATGTGGTTGTCAAGAAAGAACACATGCTGAATTGTTTTAGCAACCTGGTCAAACTACTAACAGATGCTGTGGACTTGTTTCCGCATGCATTAAATATAGCATGAAAGTTCATCTGTGTTGGTAGAATACATTATAGAGAATTGCGTAGAGGTCCTAGACTCAGAACAGGATTTCTTCGCACGAGGAGTGAAGGAGGCTTTGCACATCAGAGCTCATCGTCACACACTCAACAGAGACGGGGGGCCACATAGACTTTCTGATATTTATGACCCCCTCCTGCAAAAGTGGTATCTTCCTGACGTCACTGCTGGAGAGAGAAAGGGTCATTCTGTGAACAAGGCCGACGGAGATCGACCGAAAATTTAGGGGTAAGTCCCTACATTATCTTAGTGCTGGAAAGAAAGTTTAGCAATTCTCTATAATGCATTAAATATAATTAACAAACAAGAAAAAGTCCACCTAACTGTAAGCATGCCGTTGCCATCCTGATGCAGATGTGGTGACTCTTGTCCCTCAGCAGCTGCGGAAACAGCTGACTCAGCGGGCACGGCACGTCGTTCCTCCGCTCGTCACGCAGGGTCAGGGTGGACCAATCACTGCAGGGGTCAACCTAGCGGAGAGGTCAAAGATTATTTGTTGATGCAAAGAAGTGAGAATTTTTTTCTGGCTGAAACTGTGGTCCAGGTAGTTTGGTTTTGATGACTCAAGAAGTATATTTTCTTAAGTCTGCATAGTTTGCATAGGGCCTTGGGCCTGCTTAGATTGAAGCTTTGCAAAGACACTGAGAAAACCAAGAATAGATAGAACAGAAATATTATATTTTAGACTAAGCAAACACCTGATGATGAGTTGATCACAATGTTCTCACTTCAGTTACACATCAATTCATAGCTTTTGGCTAATACCTCTTAGTCATTGATGTAAGACAGCAGATGCTAGCTGTAGCCTGTGCTTACACATCTCTTGCTATCTGGGGATAATGACCCCCTTCGCTAGGAGGTGGCAACTGTCAGGATGGCCACTGAGAGCATGGTTTTGTCAGCCTAATGCTATCTAAAACATCTGACTGTTTACACAATCTAGTTGCTTGAGTAACTGTTATCTTGCATAGTCTCACCTTTATCAGTGCTTCCATACACTCCATAATAGCCATCCTTACTGGGCCTGTGTACTGTCCTTCAGTCTGTAGAATCCTGCAACATCAGGCATCCGTGAAAATAGGAAAAAAACTAATTATTGTTCTTCCCTTGAATGAAGAAATCCACAATGAAACAACAAGCTTGTTTGCCTAATGCAAAGGCAAAAACCAAAAGATTAGTTAACATTTCAAATCATAATTAGATCTGCTAATTTGAACTAAGTAATGTAATCTAATCTGCTGATAACCTGGAAGGCACCAGTTGTAGAATAGACCCAAATGTATACAAAAATGGCAAATGCTCATATAAGAGTTGTGATATTTGAACAATGCCTGCAGTGCCACACGGGAAGAAATGTGGACCCCTTATAATTATAAATTAAATTCTAGCTAAAAGTCTGATTAGAAAGAAGTGTGATATTTGAACTTACCACACAGCCCTGAGCAGAGTACATGCCCCTTCCCTGGTCGCTGCATCATCACAGTCCTGTAGTCTGGGTATCAGGCAAGTCAGGAGGGGCAGTACTCGGGAACACACAGTCTGGTCATGCCGGTAGTGAGACACTGTCTTACTGTAGAGACAACAAAAGAACACAAAATCTTACAGTTTATAACAGTCTATTAACCTGGGCATCAAAACACTGCAGTTTATAAAAGATAGGACGTTAAATGGAGGTCCCGTGTCAGGGGAGAGCCATACCCCGGGCACGTAAAAGAACCTGCCACATGTGCGAGGTGCGATGTAGCGGATCAAACCATTCTGGCCAAAATGCGGTAGGGAATTTGCAGAGCAGCCTCGTAACCCCTGTTTTGCCTATTGAGCCAGTGAAGTCAAGCTTGCCTAAGCTTGATGTTTCTAACTTAGGCACTGCGCGAAAACACAGATTTCCGCTTTGCAAACCCGTGTACACATGCAAGTAAATTCAGAGTGTCCACGGGTTCCCACGAGTGCCCACTGTGCGAACGTGACGTGCCCCCACATGGGGCACCTGTGCAAATCCGAGTAAACGGACCACTCGCGTGTCCATAACGTGCCCTTCCTGTGGAAATCCGTGGGCACTAGCTGTGCCACCTTAGTAAACTTGTGCGTACGCGTGGAAACTATCGACGTATGCTTTTGTGTGCGAATGACTGATGCATTATTTAGCGGCTAATTATCACCTAATTATCTCCCCGGGCCTCCACTGCGCCGTAATTACGCCCTTTGTCATTAAAAGCAGCGTCATTTTTACTGCACCGGGCTTTCCCAGCCCAAAAATTTACCCTCCCAGATTTTCCCTTCCCCTGTATATAGTATGTTTGCTTTTATTCTTTCTGAATGGTGAATTATCTTTCGTTGTTTTTCGTTTTATTTTTTGAGAGTCGACCGCTCCTGACGCATTCCTTCATATGTACTTAGTGCTGTCGCCCCTTTAGCTTCCAAAGGTTCGTCGGTCCACCATCCTGTTGTTTTGGGGTTGTTATCCGCAGCCATTCAAGGACGTTATAAACGCTGTCCTTGCTCCACTGTGCAGTCACTCCAAGTTTGATGACAGAAAATTCCTGTAGGTCTCTTGAATTCAGCATTCCTGCTCTGTACATTATGATGCCTAACTCTAAGTGTCCTCAGTTAGACAAGCAGTTGCTAGTCATGATCAGGAGCATATGAAATCACATAGTCGCTGCAGAATTCCAAGCGTGGATGTGCAATTTCGTAACAGTGGTATACAATCCATCATAAAGCATGTAGGGCCTCCACGGAACCAAAGGAACTCCAAATCATCCAAGCCGACTGGACAGAAACTTGTGTACCACGTAGAGCTAACAGTCAGGGGCGCGTCTGGCGATCCGAGCGGCGGGGATCACCCCACCCCACCCACAGAGAGCCCGCCCGACTCTCGGTAGACTGGGTAATAGCCAGGAGGACAGTTGTTGCTCTAAAAGTAGAACTTGGTCCCAGTGGAATTCAATTCGATGGTGAGATAATGTCGGGTCTTGACGTAGAATCATTCCCAAGCTCTCAATGAGTTTACCTGCGCTGTTTGTCGTGCGATCAAATACTTAGCTATCGGCCGGTCGGAGCAGCGTGAAAGCACTCTGAATGAGAAGAATTGAAATGACAACCGTCACAGGTTTGAAAATTGGGACACGTGAGTTGATTGGTCCTCATTTCCAAACACCCACCTCATGTGTAAAATACGATTGGCTACTTCGGATGGGTATTTGAATACAGACACAATAGCTCATTGTACATACTAGTTGTGTGTATGTCACAAAGGAGTTTGTACATGATGCCATGCGTTGTACAAGTATTCTTAGTTCACTAAAGGAAGCTTGAGCTTTTCTTGTGTATCCTTGTTTTATCAAATAGACTTTCCCGGCATTAGAAAACCAGTCAACATTGAAAATCGCGAACCAGCCACGCGCGTCGGGATACCATGTTTTCAAAACAAAACAATGAAATGTGTATTGGGGGAGGGGTGCTTGTGGAAGTCCAGTAGTTAACCTTCTTGCTTTTTACTTTGCTTACTTGCCTTTAAGTTTAATGGTCGGTATTGCCCACTTGTAACAGACATTTGCTGAGTTCAGTAGTATTCAACAGGCGGGTCAAACTTCCGCCTCTCAATATTCAACCAAAAACCAAGCCAGGCAGACAATCTCCATAATACCGATATAAACCAAAAATTACACCATGAAAGTGACTTATACAAATATTGAAGTTCTCCACAACCTAATTATCTTTGTAAAAGTTTGAATCGATTTTTTTTCGACAAACAAGGAGTCAGTATAATGCAGATCCAACATGGTGTCGGAATGCGGCGTTGATATACTAGTACTGTATAAACAAAGCCGACAGACAAAGAACAACACTTTCAAGAATCTATGCATTGATAGGCGCCGCACTCCAGGTTAAAGCCTAGATGACAATCAACTCAAGTAATGTTGCATAGAAAACAATTCATATGAATAGTTACAGAAATCGGGCACACTCCGTTGAAATTGAATATGTTGTTTCAGACTTCAGTAGTGACTTTAATCTTACACGCGATCTGTATATAGAGGTAAAATAGTTTGTTTAGTTTCGTGTATACGGCACGATGTGTTGCAAATCCTATTTTGCGTACTGTTGGCGTCGGTTGCATTTTTTATTTTCCCACAAGTACAAACCGAAATGTGGCGAAGGTCTGAGGTATTTTTACTCGGCAATTCTCATAACTAAATTATCAGACACTTCTCAGCTCTCCATTGTTAACGATAATTCTTCAACACGAGAAGTGTGCAACAGTGGGGCACGTGGACTCTTCGCGTGCCCTATTGTGCGCACAGGTTTTCAAGGTTGGGGCACGCGGGAACAGGCACCCCGTGGAAACCCGTGCCCACGGCGAGGACACGTCAGGTTTCACCATCGTGCACGATGTTGGGAACTCGTGGAAATCTGTCTTTTCGCGCAGTGAGGGAGAAGAGATGCTGCTACAGTTATCGCTATAGGTCGCTCTTGATCTTCATGACGGTAACATCAGGCCCTACGAACCTGATTTAAAAAAAAAAAAAAAAATGCAGTTCATATCAGTCTGTTAGCCTGGGTATCAGGCAGGTTAGGAGGGGCAGAACTAGGGAACACACAGTCTGGTCATGCCGGTAGTGGGACACTGTCTTACTGTAGAGACAACAACAAAACACTGCAGTTTATAACAGTCTATTAGCCTGGGTATCAGGCAGGTTAGGAGGGGCAGAACTAGGGAACACACAGTCTGGTCATGCCGGTAGTGGGACACTGTCTTACTGTAGAGACAACAACAAAACACTGCAGTTTATAACAGTCTATTAGCCTGGGTATCAGGCAGGTTAGGAGGGGCAGAACTAGGGAACACACAGTCTGGTCATGCCGGTAGTGGGACACTGTCTTACTGTAGAGAAAACAATAGAACATTGCAGGTTATGACAGTCTATTAGCTTTCTATAAGAGCAGTCAGAAGTGGAGCACATTGTTACAGACAGCATGGTCATGCCGGTAGTGGGACACTGTCTTACTGAGGAGACAACAACAAAACATTGCAGGTTATAACAGTCTATCAACTTTATATAAGAGCAGTCAGAAGTGGAGCACACTGTTACAGACAGTCTGGTCATGCCGAAAGTGGGACACTGTCTTACTGTAGAGACAACAACGGAACAAAACTCTGTAGTTTATAACAGTCGGTTAGCCTGGGTATCAGGGAAGTCAGGAGAGGAAGTACTCTTGAGAACACACAGTCTGGTCATGCCGGGAGTGGGACACTATATAGTCTTACTGTAGAGACAACAACATATTGAAGTTTATAACAGTCTCTAAGTCTGGTTATCAGAGTATTCAATGGGGGGTACCCTATTACAAATCTTACAGTCATTCTGATAGACTAGGTAAATATACTATGTGCACAAGCAATACATTCAAGCCTGTTCCTAGGTATACAAGTCAGCTACATGTATCTTACAGTGCAAAATGTTTAGATAAAGTCTGAGTTGTTAAGGAAATGTTCTACAGAAATATTGTTACCAAACTGGAAAAATTAATCAACTTTGGGTATACAGGGCTCCACTGCAAAGCAGTGAAAATCACTGAGTGGACTACCCTGGGTAAAAATGACAGAAATAAATAAATAAATAAAAAATTAAACTTCACCTGATGGTTTGTATCAGTTTTTTCACATCCTCGTCATACAGAGGCACGTCTGGTCCACACAGAGTCTCACCAACTTGTAGAAACTGGAATCACAAGATTAAAAATCAAAGAGCTTGCAGGAAAGACAGTTGAGTTCAAGTATGCATCTGGCTAAAACTATCGAGCTTGGTTTTATCTACCATATTCATCTTAATAATATTTTCTATTTGCTGCTGTTTTGTTTTACCAGGGTAGCTCTCTTAGTGACCGCGCACTGCTTTTCAGAGAGGCCCTGGGTAGTACATACACACAAACAGTACTACAATATATACAGACAAAAACAGCAAAGAAGAGTAACAATATCATTATCCATAACCATAGTCCTGATCCATGCCAGATTGTGAGGTTTGGAAGTCAGATGTCAAACCAAAATGTCTTGCACAGCGTTTTTAAAGATTGTAAACAAGATGCGGGTCTTACATCCACTGCGAGTTCCTCCTACCCCCCTACAACTCTATAACACGGTGCTCTTACTTGGTAACATGACAAAAGAGACTCACCAATTGAAGATGAACAGCTTTTAACTTGTCATAGTCCTGCAATATGTGGGGAGACATTAGACCTTTCACTTCTGTATCTGTATCTGTATCTATATAGCCAGTATAACCGCCCTTTGGCGTAACACTCCAGCTTTGCAGGCAAGCGGCGCGGCAAATAAGTTGAAAAAGAAATTGTCCGCACAAGTTGCATGATTTGATGATGTCATTTTGTAAAACATTTAAGATGAAAATTAATGCATGATTGTATTCTTAAGTAATGCCATTGAGTGAAAGCTCTTCTTGCCCTTTATTTTGTCAAAATAGTTTAAAGAACTTTTGCTCTTAAAAGTGTTTCTTTCGTTGTTTGGTTGAGCATTAATCTATTCATGATACAATAGAATCTGCCTGCTGGCAACAGGAATAAGCTTAAGTACACTCTTACACATAACAGATATGTATAGCCTATAACCTATATGTCTTTATAGGACTTTAAATTATGTGAATTGTACCTCTTTTATATTTTGTCTGGCGCTTACCTCTTCATGAGCTAACAAATGTTCAAACAAACAAACAAACACAAACCTCATTGCAGAACTCCTGGATGAGTTTTTCCTTGATGAGATCAGGGTCGGCAGCCCCGCCCAAGTTCACGTCCCCAGAGTTCCCCAGAGCTGCGACGCACCAGGCACACACCACCTGCACAGCCTGCACTCTCAGTCTGTGGGCCTCCGTCAGTGACTCAGGGTCCAACAGGCTGGTAGTGCCTGTCGAGTGGAAGTAAAATAAAGCATGTCAAACTCTTAAGCAGCAGACGCACCATGCACACACCGTCCGCACAGCCTGCACTCTCAGTCTGTGGGCCTCCGTCAGGGACTCACGGTCCAACAGGCTGGTAGTGCCTGTCAAATGGAAGTTTGGTTTGGTTTGGTTGTACAGATCTCCAATAGTGACTGATATGTGACTATTCTTCCTGGAGTCCGGGTGATTTGTAGAGAATCACCCATTCTAGACGGAAGGATTTTGCACCATCGCACACCGCACCATCGCATGTGTGGGGCTTCTTTAACGTGCCTAGGGTATGGCTCTCCCAGACACGGGACCTCCATAAAGTAAAGTAAAGCATGTAAAAACTTCAAGCAGAACCACTCACACCAGGAAAGACTCTCTTCAAACAAAGAAGCTCCCTCTTAGTTTAACGTCCTATCTGAGGGTCTGCCCTCACTGAAGCTAGGTACTCATTTCCACCTGAGTGAAGTGAGGAAATTTGTAGAGACTGTAGATGTTTGACAGTAAGTCTAGGTTTCGGCAAGAGCTTCTCCTATAATTCAGGGCTCGAAATACTTTTTTCTGCATACCCGCAATGGTGCAGGTAACAGTGAAAATTACCTGCACCTGACAAATTTTACCTGCACCACTCTGAATTTAGAATGGATCATACTAAAATTGTTGAGGAACCATTGCTATTTCATTTCTTGTAATATTGATAGATGGTAACATGTACAGTCAATGCAGTTATATTATAACCTAATGACAATCCAAATACACCTACATTATAGGACATTTATATATAAAACCCAGTACATGGACCAGCGCAGGTTAGGTGCAGGTAGACACCAGAAATACATGTACCTGCACAGCTCCAATTTTACCTGCACTAACGTGCATATGCAGGTGGTATTTCTAGCCTTGGATATCTATACATATATCAGTCAATTTGATTAGATGTAGAATGCAAATACTAGCTGAAATACTATATAATGCACTTCTACATTTTATGCCCAGGAAGATTATCTGCTTATAAATCTTGTATGTTAGCTAATGGACTTGATAAAGTATCCAAAGTATCAAAGCAAACCTGTTGAAGTTGATTCTCCATTGCTCTGCGGCTCCTGTTGACTTGGTGGGGAGTCATCAAAATCTTCAAAGCTGCCCATTACTCGACTTTTGCCGTTTCCATGGGAACTGTCGAAGTTGTCAAACTCGTCAAAGTCGTCAGAATCCTCATCAAAAGCTGTGGTAATTGACGGCCGAGCAGATGATGAACTGCAGCTTTTAACAAATGAGATCTGAAAAAAATTTTGTTTGTTTCACAAAAGCCCATAACCGGTAAACCTATAGGTGTAACATATCAGCTTTAAACTGTAGTATAGGTTAGTCTGTGTAACACAAAGTCTGCTGTTTGGAGCTGTAACTGACCACTTACCATTAGGAGGATGGCTGGATGTTGGGTGGGCAGCTATAAGCAAGATTTAATCAGACTATAGGCGTGGACTGTCAGATTTGATCTACTCACACCTGTTGTGAACTTAACTGTTTTTGGTAATTGCAGTGTAATTTTTAATGTGCTTGAGGAGTGTCTCTCTCTTCAAACATGAGATGTCATACAGTCCCATCTGCAAGGAAGGTACTCATTTTAACCTGTGCCAAGTGAGAAAGTAGGTGATAAATGCCTTGCAAAAGAGCACTACATAGGTGGAATGATAGGGATTCAATCTCAGAACCTTAAGATGTGGCACTCACCTTGCCTAAGGCCATGTCAATGAGCAGGTCTATCAGCCTGTTGGGCACCACAGCTCTCAGCATGGCTCTGCGCAGCTGGCCAACTTCTTTTGATTCCTGTAAAACATCAATGTTGAAATGAAACTGACTGACAATGACAGAGATGGCAAGATATGTAGATCTGTATTACATTTATGTCAAAATGTCAAGAGTTTCCATTGAAAAGAGACCAAAAGAAGCTATGCATAACTGCAAATATCAAAATGTCATGACTTCCTACAATGTAGAGTTGAACCTACTACCACCTTAATATATGGACCAGATGGCCACATTTTGATGATCCTTAGACAATTTTTCCCACTGACATGAACATCTATAGTGAAACATGTCTATGAAAATCCATGAGAAATGGTCACACACAGTACTACAAACATTAAAGACAACAGAGCAATTCTAAATGTGTTGTCTAATTTATGAGTGAGTCTAAACTGGCCATCCATCTTTATCTCCAGGGACCAGTACACCACTAAACATGGACATGGAAACTGTCAGACACATCACTTTTTATGAAAATCCATGAGAAATGGTCAGTTTACACAGTACGACAACAAACAGCAATGTCAAAATGTGTTGTCTGATTTATGAGTGAGTCTTCACCTTTGCTGTATCCCAGAGAAACAGTTGGTGCAAGCTGTCAATCACAGCCTGTGGCCCCTCCCCCTCCTTCTTCAGGAACTCTGACAGCTGGGTGGTGACTTGCTTCAAGGCAGTCTGGAAGCAGCAATCATGAAAATCAATACATGTATCTTGCACCCCACCCCTACCCCCCAATTCACTAGTGGCTGCTACTGTTGAGTGACTAAAGATTTTACAGATCACACAAGATTGTTTTGACATTCTGTGTGTTTTGTTCTGTTACAAATCATACTTTTAAAATTAGTATTTCAATTATGACATCAAGGGTAAGACAAATACAAGTTTGGTTCCTGTACAGTCACTCAGCAACTGCCGTCTATTGGAAAGGGGGACGTAGTACAGTATGAAATCTATTGTCATCTAGGGACATTGATTGTGTTTTCACAAGTGCAGCCTGCCCATGTTGAGAGGAGCTGCAAACCATACAGCACTTGCTGCAAAACTGTAAACTTGGTCCCATCTGCTCAGACAGTGACCTAAGAGAGGCCAATGAGGCAGCCCGCCGCTGGATATGGAGTTACAGCGACAAGATATGATGATGATGATGATTGTTCATACAAAAATCTGACACATTGCAGATTACAATTACTGCTTACAAATACAGATTACTGCTTCATAACAAATCAACAGAAATGAAAATAATTGCTGTTGGTTGTTTGCAAGGCAGAAAATGTCAGCAATTTCAAACTTATAAGTTAAATTCATAGTAAATATGTAAGCTGGAAGAACCTACCTTTGTGTCTTGGTACAGAGTAGACCCAGCAACATCCTGTGGTTTCCACACTCCCCTGGCCACCAGGAAACACATCACCTTCATCAACAAGGTGCAGTGTTCTACCAGCTTCTCTGTATCTGTGGGCTGTAAAAACAATGACAGTCATCTTTCGATGTCACTGGAAATTCTGATGAATGATTATATCAGGGACATGGGAGGTATTTTTATACCAGGGGCAGTGATGGCACTTTCAGTACCAGGGGCAGGGTTTATAGGACCAGGGATAGGGATTGTGTTTTCACTACAAGGAACTGGGATAGTATTGTCAGTACAAGAATAGGGATGGTGTTTTTAATACCTGGGACAGGGATGGTATTTTTTAGTATCATGGACAGGGTTTTCAGTACCAGGGACAGACATAGGATTTTCAGTAGCAACAAAAGGGTTGGTATTTTCAGTCCCAGGGACAGTGTTTTAGTATTAGGGACATGGATGTTTTTTTTCAATACCAGAGACTGGGATGATGTTTTAGTAGTAGCGACATTGATGGTGTTTCAATACAAGGGACTGGGATGGTATTTCCAGCGACAGGGATTGTGTTTTTCGTACCTGGGACAGTGACAATGTTTTCAGTACCAGGGACAGGGATGGTGTTGTCAGTATTAGGAACAGTGATGATTCAGTCAGCCAGCTCAATGTAAAATTATTGCCATTGGGTTGGCCACAGTTCTGTTGCATAAGCAAACCTCTGGTGTAATCATCAAGTTAAGGATAAAAGTATATAAAATACCAGTAGGGTTATATGTACAAGTACAGTGATGTGTTGTGTTGTGTTGTTAAAAGAGGCCAGTTCACAAGTACCTTGACATCTGTCACCTTCTGGAGCTGTTTGGACATTCTTGTGAGATGTGCCAACAGAGACTCCAAAACTGATGGTAAGGAGCTACAGCTGCCCACGGGTTCAACCATCTTGCATCCTTGTAGGGGTGTTTCTTGGAGGGGAAGGACGAAGGAGGATTTCAGGTAGAGGGTGGCCATGTCTTGTAGCTGCTGAGTCAGGCTGTCTTTGGTCGGTGATTTCCTACAGAAAAATATCAAACTGCTGACTCCTATCATAATTGTAAGACAGAAAGTTTTTCCTAATCAAGGGTTAAAGCCACACTTTGGCTGTATGTCAGGTTTCAGTTTTCAGGTTTCAAATCCAAGCGTAGTCCGTAGAGTTTGCAAGAACAAGACAATTTACTGGTAAGCATTGCTATCCCCCTTGAATTTCCCATTAGGCGACCCTCTTGAATTTACTGTTAAGTGTTGCCAGGCGTCATGTCAAGTATACAATTGAGATGAAGAAAAAAATTTTCACCATTGCAGTGATACAACCGTCCTGTGGTCCCGCATGACCAGAGCACCCAGTACCTGGGCAAAGGTGCCAGTCTCAGGGCTGAAACACAAACAGCCATCAGTAAATACTCCATGCTTCGGGCTTACATATTAGTTCTTACTTGGGCTGGGTACCGGTACAGAAAATTCAGGGACAGGTACAGTCCAGGTCCAGAGGATAAGGTCCAGGTCCGGACCTGAACCTGGACCTGATTGTTTGTGAAAACTTGAGAATGGGCAATACTCAAAACAATGGTCCATTTTGCTACAAAGAAATCTGTTTGGTGGAGTGTCCCTATCTTCATGTAAACAATGCTAACTGCCTCTGTTAATTTAGACTATAGACACTTGGTAAAAATGGCTATGATGCAATTTTCCTCTACTTCGCTCATTGTTTTCAGAGAATAGGAATGACACTAAGGAAAACATGAAGAAAAACAGAAAACCATGAGGGGTGGAGAAAACTGTTTGTCAGATCTTCTGTGGTGCCTCAATAGTAAAAAAGTTAGACTAAGGGATAGAGAAGATGAGATGAGAAAAAATTAATATCTAACAAAACTTTTCAGCCACCTGGTGAACTGTTTTTGACTGTTGCTGGTCATTCCATCCACATCCTCTGCATCTTCAGTTGGTAAGAGCCACTGGAGCAGTTCATGTCTAAGTGGATAGGGGGCATTGTCGCTTGGTCGCTCCATGGGCAGGTTGGCAGGTGTGAAGCTCTCAGGAAGAGGCTGGCAGCTAAGGAAAACAGCCAGGAATTCTACTGCTGCCCTACATAGGAACAAATAGATAAATATAGATTTTAATGATAGGTTTTAAGCAGATGCACAAAGAAAATGGGGTATAAAGTCAGATTCCCGTTTTTAGCTACTAACTTTCCTATCCTTGACACCACAAGTCCACATGGGTAGCCCAAGAGAATATGCTGTACACATGTATGTGTGTGTATAACGCTAGTTCCCCTTTATCTGTTGGGTAACCTATATCCCTTGTTTTTAAAAACAGGGCCTTTGGGGATATCACGTTGACAGACGTTAGTTTCAAATTGATGTGCCTAAATACCTTGTGCTTGAAAGCAACTGATATAGGTTACCCATCGGATAAAGGTGAACTAGAGTTACATGTATGTCTCTGTATATGCAACAAAAAAAAGATATGTCAAGGTAGAGACCCCAATGTAAGACTTGTATAGTCGGTGATTCTACGGGCAGAAATCCCGATCGGAGTTTCTGTCGACAGACACTCTGATCGAGATCTGTAAAGGCAGAATCGCCGATCCTACTCTAAAATATGTATAGAGAAAAACCTATTGCTGAACAGACTTACTTGGATGGTGTTGAAGCACACAGCAGTCTCCAGACCTCCCTGTCTGGCTGGACCAGCTTTTCCTGCACCAGACACCCCAGCAGGGAGAAGGCCTGGTCCTCGGCATGGTGCAGGCTCACAGCCTTCATGGTACAGGTCCACACGGAGCTCCACAGGGGGCCACACACCTGGGCTAGGTCCTCATCCTCACCTGTAACAACAGGTGTGACAACAGGTGTAACAACAGGTATGACAACAGGTATGACAACAGGTGTGACAGCAGGTGTGACAGCAGGTGTGACAACAGGTCACACCTGGACATGGTCCTCATCCTCACCTGTAACAACAGGTGTGACAGCAGGTGTCACAATAGTTGTGACAACAGGTGTAACAACAGGTGTAACAACAGGTGTGACAGCAGGTGTAACAACAGGTGTGACAGCAGGTGTGACAACAGGTGTGACAACAGTTGTGACAACAGGTGTCACAACAGGTGTCACAACAGGTGTGACAGCAGGTGTGACTACAGGTGTGACAACAGGTCACACCTGGGCCAGGTCCTCATCCTCACCTGTAACAACAGGTGCAACAACAGGTGTGACAACAGGTGTGACAGCAGGTGTGACTACAGGTGTGACAACAGGGCACACCTGGGCCAGGTCCTCATCCTCACCTGTGGTAACATGAGTAATAACGGGTGTTGACATCTTGAGGTTAACTGCCATGATCCACTCTCCTACACAGACACATCCAATGGAGCCAGCAAACCGCCTCTTGTCTGAACGCTGCTATCTCAACCGTCAGTTCCTGACTGCCCTGCTTATAAATATTTATGAGCTTACCCTTACACATGCAAGATCCCTTATGAAAACTGAAAGGCCTATTCTCTGATTGACTGACAGCTGGTTTTTGGCAATGCTCACAGGAACTGATGGTGACGGTTGAGATAGCAGAGTACAGACAAGAGGCAGCTTGCTGGCGCCATTGGATGTCTCTGTAGAGGAGAATGCCATGATCAGGTATTCCTTGTTTTCTTTACTCTCATAAATTTCTTTACCTCTCATAAATTTCTTATTCTAGGTCTTGATGACTTGCTAAGACTAAGACCCACCCGTGTCTGCTGACACTTTGGACAGCAAGTAGTCTCCATTCAGGACAGTTTTGGGCAAGGTTTTCAGCTTCCTTCAGGCTAATCCCCAGTTGCTCTGTAGTATATGCCTCCACATTAGTTTTGGCCTTCTCCCGCTTTCTTTTCCTTCTATCAGGGTGCCAGTGTAGAAATGACAACAGGCCCTTGCGCAAGCAGGCAGATGGCATTTGGGTTGTTAGAACACCTGTTTGAACGGGCGCTTAAACCCATTCCTCAATTCGTTCATGTGCAGGGACCAATCATCGCCCTCTTCCAAAATTTTGACGATTCTTAACGTTAACATGGTCAAGGTTCCCAGACAGAACAGCAGAGAAGCTACTGTATATTGTATGATACATGTCAGAGTGAGAAGCGACTGTATACGCCGGAGCAAACTACTGTAAGTGCAGAAATGTTCGCAGTGGATTAATGTTTGCAGTTTTCGCGGTGTCCACTTGACCGCTAAGTTAAAACCACCGCAGACATTTTTCTATTATGGTATTATACTGCAGGCTATGGTGTTACCGCGAACTTAAAACCACCGCGAAAAGTCCTTTTTCCTGCTACCGCGGAAGTAAATCCCCGCGAACTTAAATGCATTTACAGTACTTTCCGAATAGTACTCAGGCTACTTTTTTTTATAGACATCATAAACAGACAAACCTCTGTGGTACTGGTGGCTGGGAACCAGGGCCTCCAGACAGGACAGGATGTGGGAGGAGACATCACCTTTCTTACACTCCACCTACAGGTACCAACAGCAAACAGTTATCAATAAGTCCATTCCTAAATAGAAATATTTCATTTTCAAAACTCTTTTCTTACACTCAAATCTGTAGTCTGTGTAACACAAACTCCGCTATCCGGAGCTTGTAGCCTCCTCCCCGCAGATGGGCGCGGCAATGTAGGACGGGCCTAAGAAGTGCGATTAAATCAGGCTATCAAATCTGAACTACAAACAGAAAACCCTACTGAAAAAGATAAAACTATTTTCAATATTCAAGAATAAGAAGTTGGAAAGAAAGCTGATACGTCTTGGTAAAAGATACCTGTGCATTGTTGAGTGCAGCCAGCAGTGGCACCACCTGATCAGCAGGGACACTTCTGGGATACTTCTGGAGCAGACTGGTTAACACCTGTAGCCTGCAAGACGAGTTAGGAATGGCATCACTATCACAGTTAGGGCTGGGTATCGGTACAGAGTACCGGTACAAAACCGGTTTTTATTATTGGACCGGTCCAGAAAAACCGGACCTGAAAAAATTAGGTAGACCGAATGTTGGACCGATTAGAAAATTAGCAGATTATTTTATCAGGCATTCACACGTTTTGGCACTTGCAGGTGGAAGAAAATAACAAGAGTGAAGTAGCGTTGAGTTTATAGTAATTCCTACCAAGTTTTACAGCCAATCGTACAGGTGCAGAATAGCGTTGTAGGATTTTAAAACGTCAGTTTAAGTCTAATACTACACCGAACAGATTTCTTTGTAGTGAAATGGACCATTGGTATGAGTCATACTGCATCAGGTCCAGGTTCAGGTCCGGACCTGGACCTGATCCTTTGGACCTGAACCGGACCTGGACCTGAATTTTCTGTACCAGTACCCAGCCCTAATCACAGTCCTGTTTATAACTGTGTCTTGTCTTATGCGGTTTTCTACTTGTGAGATTGCGTGGTGCAGTGGCAGCGTGTATGGCTCGGGGCTGAGAGGTCTCAAGTTCGAATCCTGCTGTGTCACTGATCTTGTGCCCTTGGGAAAGGCACTTAACACGACTTTTCTCACTTTACTCAGATGAAAATGAGTATGGCCATCCCTCTGATAGGACATTAGATGGAGGTTCCGTGTTTGGGGAGAGCCACACCCCATCCACGTTAAGGAACCCGCCGCACTTATCGAAAAGAGTAGGGATCCTTCCCAGTATGAGTGAATAAAACCTACAGACTTGTCTCCGGGTTGACAAGGTGATAACTAAAGGTGATAGTCACCTGTTATGTCAATCCTTCCACAAACGTGGTAAATCTAAATAAAAATTAATTTTAGAAAATGACAATCAATATCATCAAATCACATGACATGAAAGCTCAAAGACAAGATCTGCTGGGTTAAAAAAAGAGGTTATCTCGAAAAGCTCCCTAGGTACGTAAAAAAGGAATCACTCAAGCAACTGGATGTGATTTTGGAAACGGTCACAGATGTTTTAGATAGCATCCACTATCTTTAGTCAGTGACACTGAGGAAATCTGGTTGAAGAGCAGGTTTTATACCCCACCCAGAAATTGATATGCAATGGAGAAAATGACAAATTTTGGATAGTCCAACAGGAAACAAAAGTAAGACTGTCCAACAGAACCAGCAGCCATGCTTCGTCAAGACATGTCTGTTGGACTATTCATGTGCTTTTTGGCATATCTTATTACCTGGATGTCTAACCTTAGTCGACATGCTCCCCAAGTCGCAAACGTTGTTGTGCGAAATTGCTTAAATGTTCCGTCTAAACAAAGTTATTCATATCCATGTAACGATAGTTCACCTTTATCCGTTGGGTAACCTATATCCATTGCTTTTAAAAACAGGGTAATTTGGGATATCACGTTGACAAATGTTGGTTTAAAATTTCAATATTTTTTTATAAATTTTAGTACATTGCAGTTAAAACTACAGTTAAAACACATTGCAGTTAAAACACGTCGACTTGATGTGCCTAAATACACTGTTTTGAAAAACAACGGGTATAGGTTTCCCCGCGAATAAGTGTAATAATCTCCATCATTTCCTTACCATGGGATGAGTCCTGGTCCTCTCATCTCCTTGAGTACGTCCACCACCATGGACCAGCCCACCTCAAGCCGACGCCTCTTCGCCGGGGGACCCCGCCCGACCTTCTGAGTACTCAAGGTCATCTGGGTCACCTCTATCGCTGGCTGCTGGTCCAAAAATAGCTGAGGAGAAACAATCAGTGAGTTAGGTTTGATAACGGGTCAACAATAGTCAAATAAAATTCAAGATCTACAACTGGATCCGATAAACAAGAAAGCTTCTGAAAAAAGCTGGCCGGTGTGTATTTTGGAAAAAGCCTGGATGTTAAACAAAATCACATGTAAAAAGAGTTTTTAAACATCGAATTACTGAAGTGGTCTGTTTTCTATTAAAAAAACATTACATGAGATTTGTCTAACAAAGAAAAAAAAATTGTTACAAGTGGGGTTCAAACCCACGATCCACGGCTGCAAAAGCAAATCGCTATATCCACCCAGCGCGTAGACCGCTCGGCCACCTAACTCCATTGCGTAATCGTGCGTATAGAAGGGCTATAAGAAGAGTTTGGTTAAATTGACCAATCCATGCATCCATCTATGCATCCATGCAAACCAAACCGTTGAACAAACGGCTTCTCTCGCCTCTAAGCCGGTAATTATATACTTCCAGACATTTTGAGTGACATCCATTGAGGGATACTTCCAGTGACATATAATGCTGAAGAAGAAAGATGGATGTAAGTCAAGAAGTCAGGAAGTCATTTTTCTTCCTTTTTTTATCCAGTTGTAGAGATTATTTGAAAATCAGTCAGTTAATCAATAAATCAATATTTCAATCAATCAATATATCAATCAACTGCCTTTATATCCAGGTTCTTAACAATTCAATTCGTTGTTTCTACAACATGACAAAAGGATGCTGAACTGTGAAGTCAGTATGAAAAAAAGTCTGAGGGAAAGTTGCTCTACTTCCAGCCTTCTATGACAGTTACTATCTTGCTAGATCTTTACAACTTCAGGATGTTAATCTTAATGCTGTCCAAAAGATCCCAAGGGAACCACAATTTTGTTATCAACTGCACAGTGAAAAAGGGGGATTTTCTCCTAAACTTTTCTACTTTATACATTCAACAGCTTGCATCAGATCAGTCGTGTATCCATAGTTAGGGATACATACCAAATAAGTTACACAAAAGTATGAAGTCCCTGCCATTTAGCATTATTACCTTTGCTAAAAGGTCAATGTATTTGGTAGCGTTTGTATGGAAGTATGTATGTATGTACGCATCTTTGTGGATGCACAGCATTATCAACTCTTCTTGAAACATAAATTTCATGGAGGCAATGCTTGTTTTGTTGGAAATGCTTACAGCTTGTCGGTACTCCCCCCCACCCCCCAACTTTATCCGGCATCTTTGAAGTATCACAAGCAGGAGCCCAGCGGCAACAATTTCTTTCATTAAGGACGGGTTTCAACTCTTCAGCCTAATTACCTGGCTACTTGTGAAGTTGTCAAAGGGAAATAAGATCAGCATAAGATGAACCATGCCATTTAATACAATGAAAGCCTTCTCCAATAAGGTCCACAAGCTGTTACCCTGCGGCAAAAGGCTCCCTAATTAAGGACCGGTTTCAAGTCTCCAATCTCATTAACGGACACTTGTGAAAAGGTGAAAGGTTAATCAGCACACGACGCACCATGCCATTTGATACAATAAAAGCCTTCTCCAATAAGGTGCAGCTACAGTCTGCCTCCAGCCTTTTTCAGTATTGCTTCTGTGGCAGCACAAGCTGGTGCCCTCCTTCATTAAGGTTTCAGCTTTCTGACCCAAAAAAACAAGCCACTTATGTACATGTGAAACTACAGGAAGCCATACAAACTTTATTGGAGTTTCATATGCTCATTAAATACATGTAGTGACAATATTATACATCCTGTCAGTACTCTTTGAAGTACAAGAAGCTGTTGCCCTGTGGCAAAAGGCTCCCTAATCAAGGATGGGTGTCAAGTTTACATCTCATTAACGGACAGTTGTGAAAATATCAAAGGTATAAAATAACATCAGCAGATGAGGCACCATTTCATGTCATACAATCACTGCTGGCATAGCACTCGCCCAACAACATTTCTGAAAAGGCGCTGCTACATTCTGCCTCCAGCTTTCTTCTGAATTGTCTTTCATAAAGCACAAGCAGACGGCCAAGCGGGAATCATCTCTTTCTTTCAAACCCAATTACCGAGCGCTCGAGGATGATCACAACATCACGCACCATGTAACAGCTACTCTGCCCACACAGGACTATCCGACAGCCTTCTCGATAAGCTGCACTCTACGCAGTCTCCTGTCTTCTTCTGGTCTCCACAGATGTCCACTGCTCCGCGATCTCATATCTAGCTAGTCTGTCCCTCAGGCTGCAGTTGACCAGAACCAGCCCCACCATGTTCAACAACAGCTCGGTCCTTCTATTGGAGTCCAACAAGACATCAGTTCACGGGTTTGATGGGCCGTTCAAATGTCTCTTGTGGTACTTGCTGAACACAAATGTACCTTACAGCCAGGTTGAAGAAGCCTGCTCCATGTACTTAAAAGAGTTTCGAACTGGGACTGCAGTCATCTATTTGTTGATAGCAGGTTTCATCATCATCATGAATGCTGCCGTGCTCTGGGGAATCATCGGAAAACGACAACTCCACACATCTTTCTACTTCTACATGGCAAATCTCTCCTTGGCAGACTTTTTAGCAGGTATTGCCCTTCTCTGCTATTCTATGGTAGACTTGATGGGAGTGACCAGTCCATATATCAGAATGAACATTGCAACTGTAGTAATAAGTAGTCAGATTCTGTCTGCCTCAGCTCTAGCCCTCCAATCTGGGAACTCCTATGTTGGTGTAAGGCATCCCACATACTTCCACAACCATGCTGACACTGCCAACCGTAATGCAGGTGTAGCTATTGTCTCTTCATGGCTTGTTTTATCCATGCTTGGTCTTACACCCATTATGGGTTGGAACTGTCTGGATATGCCCACACAAAACTGTCCTACCTTTTACCACACTGCCTACCTTGGTCTTGTAGGTGTAACAATTGTACTCCTGGCTGCCATTTCATTGTTTACAATTGTAAGTGCATTCATTGCTCTAAAACAACACCAAAAGAACAGGTTTGGGCAGCTGGCAGGGGCCCAGCCAAGTCAAGGCAATAGTTCCACACAAAACAGGGTAGGGCAGAATCATCCTCACAGTCTGGCAAAAAATGAGGCAGAGAGAAAATACCAGAAAAGTCTGAACAAGATAAAGACAGTTCTGACCCATGTGGGGTGTGCATTTATGACCTGGCTTTTGCCTCTAGTGCTCACCCCATTATGCCACGATGGAAACTGCCTGCTTCCAACTGGAGCACGTGGGATGGTTGTGCTAATAACATTGAACTCAGCAATCAACCCGATTGTAAGTCTTGTCCGCACACCAGACTTGAGAAAGGCAGTCTGGCAAAACCTGACAGCTATCTATCGGGTACCAACTGCACTTGTCACCATGATACGGGGGAACTGGTACAATCCACAGGGTGTACAAGGTGTTCCACCAAGTGCCCAAAACATGCAGGGGGGTGCTGTACAAAACACACCGGCAGGACACAGCAATACTCCTGTCAACCAGGCATTGGCAGGGCCAGATACTGCTTCACTCCAAGTGATGAACATTGAATACATTACCACGGTGTAAATGTCCTGACTGAGCACTGATAAAGAACAGCTACACACTAAACTTCATTGTCACTAAGGAGAACAAAGGACAGAAATATGATAGGTACTGAAGTACCACTTTCATGGACAACAATGGTATGTTTATCTTACACAAATTTTGGAAGGTCTTCTGAATGGACAGAGAATCAAAAGATGTCTTGATCTGCTTTGTCAGTTTGACTCAAAATGCTGAAGTAGTGTTGTAAAATATAAAGTGTGCTTGTATATGTGACTTATTCAATAATCTTGGTACTAGATACTGCTCAGAACTTTATGTGATAAGTAGCCATTGCATACATATTGTGAAAATTGTTCTGTTTGCATTTGTCCACTGTTTCCACTTTGGATGCAAGGAAAAAAAAGCATTCCAATTGGAGTAGAGTTTGGGTTTCCTGGATTTGTGAAGGACATTGTGGATAAGTTATCAGAGAATATGCAATTTGATTATGAGCAGATCATGGAAATCCCTTTCTATTTGTTTCCTACTGTAAATACAGTTTTGTTCTTCTCAGTCATATAAAAATTTTGTGAAATAGATTTATGGAATTTTCGATAATTATCTGCCTGATGTGTCAGTCCTTTCTGAATGACTACCTAGGGCTCCATTG
The DNA here is from genome assembly GCF_000003815.2 of Branchiostoma floridae. Lineage (NCBI taxonomy): Eukaryota > Metazoa > Chordata > Leptocardii > Amphioxiformes > Branchiostomatidae > Branchiostoma > Branchiostoma floridae. Next base: position 20,654,952 of record NC_049987.1, on the reverse strand, counting down.
CTCCCATTGCCCCTTGCCCTTTGACCATACTGTACCTTTTGTGGGACCGCGTCGCACAGTGGCAGCGTGTTTGCCCCGAGACCGAGAGATCTCGGGTTCGAATCCGGCTGCCGTGTTACCAATCTTGTGCCCTTGGAAAAGGCACTTTACACAACTTTCCTCACTTTACTCGGGTGAAAATGAGTACCTAGCTTCGACTAGGGCCGTCCCTCGTATAGGACATTAAATGGAGGTCCCGCGTTTGGGAAGAGCAACACCCCAAGCACGTTAAAGAACCCACCAAATGTGCGATGGTGCGGTGTGAGTGGATCAAAAACCATTCCGGCCAAAATGGGGTAGGGAATCTCCCGAGCTGCCCTTGCCTTTTGGGTCAGTTAGTCCTCACTCATAGTGAGCAACTGGGCTGGTCTCAATCATGATGTTTCTGACCTAGGGCGAAGAGATGCTGTTACAGTTACAATGTAACCCGTAACCTTGAGTGGCCTTCAGGTCTTGTAACGTGGTGACCAGTAAAAAAATAAAATACCTGGTGAAACACATCTGCTGCCAGGTCCACGAACCCAGGGCTGAGGGCCGAGTCTTTGGTTACAGAGGTGAACCGGCTGCGACCTCCAACATGCTCAAGGTCGTTGTAGATGGCGTCGTACAGTTTCTTCAAGTGGCTCTTCCAGACGTCTTGGTCGTGTGAGTATTCTCCCTCCTGCTCCGACATGGCCCCCATGGGGTGGTGTGCGCACATTTGTATTCTGAAAAACTCTATAATCTCCTCCTGAAAAGGGGGGGGGGGCATTGGATGAATGTTTTGGATAAGGCCACAGCAAATTTATTTGTTACTTCTCAAAATAAAATTTTCAAAAGGTCTGGGCTTAAGATGGCTTAAATGTCAAAAATAAAACAGCCTGAGGCATTAAATGGCATGTTTCATACAATGAATCACTTCCTTTGATTTGTTACTGAATGTTCTGAATAAAAGGAATTGTTTTTAGACTGAAATTATGTCTATGTGGCTCTGAATGGTAATATTTACAGGTTTGTAATTATAGAAAAACCTGTATTATTTTTTCTCAGGACTTAATCTTTTTTGAAAATGAAAAAAATGGACACCTGTGAATCCCAGAAGCAATAAATGAAATTGTTGTGGCCTAAAGTGAAGATATCAGACATTGAACAGGATTAGGCTTGATAATTAAAACCCTGTCAATGAGCTATGGGAGTATTTGTTGGGTGCCAGAATTGAATGATGCAGGGTTAACAGACAGTCATGTGTTGCCTATCAATTTGCCTATAAATCTCCTTCTGAAAGGGGGGGGGGGGCATTGAAAGAACATATTGGATAAAGTTATCAGACATTGAACAAGATTAGGCCTGATACTGATAGTGAAACCCCTGTCAATGGGCTTCAGCCAAATTTGTCAGAAGGTGGCTGACAATTTTGCCTATAAGTTTGCCTGTAAATCTACCTTATCACAATCCATAAGAACTATGTATAAATGCAAGACTAAAATGTCACTTAGAGCTCACAGACTTGTGTTGTGCAACACGCGCTTTAGGAAAGTGGTGAAGAAAATCAGTACAAAACAATAAAAATCAAAACCTATGTATGTGTACTAAACAGTGGGGGGACATATGAACACTTATTTGTTTTCATTATTATTATTCATTCATTTATGTATGTATGTATTTAGCATTCCTTTATTCTCTGTATGATCAATAGAAATTTTGTGTTAATTATGCCCTCCATGCAAGCTCAACCTCCACGAAAAGCGGCCTTGAAGACCGATGGAGTATTTATCGAGTTGAAATAAAGGCACAAACAAACAAACAAACTAGTACCTTCAGTTGCACTGGTGGCCTATTGTTCCACACATACAGCAGTCCCAGGGCGGTGGCTTCCCCCAGCTTACAGATCTGACCCCTGCAGTCTGCAGACATCGTCTTACAGAACACGTTCATGGCGGAAACCAGGGGCTCCAGCACTGCCACGTTCTTCTCCTGTCTGCAAGTGTAACAGGAATGTTTGAAGTTCAATTGTAGCAAAGCTAGTTTGGTTTATGAAGAGCTATTTTTTTTTTATCGTTATTGTGTGGGCCAAATACTCTCTCTTTGCAGCCAGGGGCTGAATTGCGAGGAGCTCACAATAGGGGGGTTTAATCGCAAGGGTCTGAAGCGGCTGCCATTCGGCACTAAATCAGATCAGGTGACCTCAATACGACAGCAATTGAGTGCAGCCAAAGGACTGTGGGTATTGGACCACTCCCACCGGGAAGGGTCCCTACTCTTATCGACAATTGCAGTGAGTTCTTTAACATGCTTGAGGTAGCTCTCCTCAAACACGGGACCTCCATTTAATGTTTTATCCAAGGGACAGCCCTAAACCTAATGAAAAACATTGTAATACAAACCTGGCATTCTTCATGTACTCAGTGAAGAATCTGAAGAGGTTTTTGCCCCTGATGTTACACTGTACGGAGGCCCCCTGCATCAGTGTGTGCAGGGTACGAGCCAGGAGCGTGCGATCAAACTGGTCAGGTGGGCACAGCAGGGTTCGACAGAACAGGAGCAGCAGTTCTGGAACAAACAACACAGATTGTGGTTTACTGATAGGTTTGATCCACCCATACCAAGATGAACCCCTAACCAAAGCTTGTTGGTATAGTCTCAGTGTCTTTCCAAAGGAAGGGTGCGACACTGGGGCCCACAAGAGATTCACACCTATAACCTTAAGGCACTAAGCCAACATTAACAGTGCAATAAATGATGAAAATAAAATCAAAGGTCACCTAAAATAAATCAAAGTTCATGATTAAAGTAGAAATTGTAGTTCAAATAAATGAACAATGATGTTTCTAAGTCTAAAGCTTATAGAAGACAGAACAAAGACTGACCGCGCCACAGCTTGTGGTCGATGTCTGACCAGTACGTCCTGACCGACAAGATGTCCTTCATCAGGATGGTACAATGGTCCATCCCCAGGGCCTTTGCTGTGAAGGGGTCTTCCATTATAGTTAGGATGTGGTGGATGACTTCAACACACTTCAGTCGGGGGCCACCTTTATGTACAAGACAAGGAAACACAAGAGTGGAATCATAAGTATACCCAACACACAATGAAAGACAGAGAGCCTGAGGGAAGGTGGGAAAAAAGAAAAAGAATGAACTAGGAAGTTTGAACAACAGACAATGAAGGACAGTGAGCATGATGGAAAGTGTGAAAATAAAAAAAACTAAACCAGGAGGTTTGAAAACTGATTATGAAAGTTATCAATAAACAGCAAAACCTTCAGAAATAGCAAATTTCTCCCCCTCTGAATATTCAGAAACTGCACAGCTCCCTCTGACAAAACAAATGGAAACTGCAGTGTAGATGTGCACACACCTGACACATTGACACAGACAGACAGACAGCCAATAGGTAAGCCAAAAGCACATTGTGTATAAATTATGATACTTAACTCCAATGGAGGTGAATTAAAAAGAAAACATAGACAAATTGAAAACTTTGCACAATAATTCATAACACTAACATTAAGAAAGGTTAGACAACTTTATATAGTACATCTGTCCTAGGAATAAAATGTCAGTGATAATTTCCTGGGACGGTAAGATCTGAGATGTGAGTGGTGCGAGGTGGGAGTACTTACGTTTGTTTGCTACCCTGACGAAAAACTTGAAGAGCATGCTGGCATCCTGTTTCTTCTTGTCTCTGCTGGCCTGAGCTGAGGCAGACACTGCGGACTTGGCATTCCTTAGGCTTTCCACCTCCTGAAATGGACATTCATCTTCGTTTGTTAGTTCATTTGTTTATCAGACTTTACCATCACAATGGAATTGTGTTTGTTACAAAGCGCTGGTACGGCCCCACTTGGAATATAGTGCCACTGTCTGGGACCCACACACCAACAAAGGGATACAGGCGGTGGAGGCTGTCCAGCGCAGGGCAGCCCGAGTGACCGTCAATGACTACCGGCAGACTAGCAGCGTGACACAAATGCTCAATGACCTGCAGTGGCGTCCTCTCTCCGAAAGGAGGAGGAACGCCCGCCTCACCTTCTTTTACAAGTTAGTTAACAACAAGATTAACATAGACACACAGAACCTACTGATTCCGACCCAAGGGCGAACCCGAGGCAGCCATCAACATAAGTACAAACCAATCTTTGCAAGAACAGACACATACAAGTACTCATATTTTCCTAGAACAATTCCGGAGTGGAATTCCCTGCCTGGCGCGGTAGTAAGTGCTCCCACAGTTGAGAGCTTCCGCGCCAGGCAGAAGGGCTGCCCGCCCTAACCCGGGACCTCAGCTCCCCCCCTACTTTGCCCTTTGCGGGGTTATATGGGGGTAACCCATGATGATGATGATGATGAATTCAAAGAGGAGCCAAAACAGGTGACTGCTCACCTCTACACGTTGCATCATTTATTTACCAGCTATTCACAGAATGAACAGTATACCTATACCTATTAAACTAACTAAAATAAAGGTTGGAAAAAAACTGCAAATTTTTGGTATTTTTCAAAGCCATTCTTAAAAAATTCTGATGGCAAAAAGATGGATAATAACTGTTGCAGTTCAATATTCATGAGTCTATACCTTCTGGATGTGACCCCGAATGACCTTGAAGATGCCGTCCCAGGTCAGGCCACGCCCACTCTTCCTGCTGTCGGAGTTCTTGTCCAGCAGAGCGACCAGCGCAGGCTTGGACAGGAGCGACCGCAGCTTCTCCGCATTTTTCTGACATGGAAGAACAAAAGGCGGTCTTGTGGTTAAGGTTGCTGGCTTAGAACATAAAGGTCCTGGGTTCGAATCCCTAGCAGGCCCCAGTGTTGTGCTCCTTTAAAAGACACTTTACACCTGCTTACTTGACAGAATTAGGTGAAAGCAAGGAGCATTCATCATTGATAAAAGTTCCTTGATGCAAATGAGATTTATTGACACTTGGGTGCAAATCAAATCTTCACACCTGCTACCTCCATCACTGAAAGGAACTCAATTGCGAGCTCCCACCTGTTGATGGAAGCTCCTTTTGGGGATTACCTGGTTGCAATCTATAAACCGGTGCAATGGCCAAGTGGGTAGTGTTCGCCTTGCATTCGGTAGGTCGTGATTGGATCCCCGGCCGAGTCATACCAAAGACTCTAAAAATGGTACATGCTGCTTTCTCTGCTTAGCACTCAGCACTAATGAGGAAGAGTATGGAAGTCCCACAGACAAGTCGGAAAGCAATAAAAGGGCTATTTAGCCTCTTAGCACCAATTAGATAGCGATAAGTGGACATCAAACAAGATAACGACATCCAACATCTACTCTGTGGATTGCGTGCTGTTCCCTAGCCGGCTATAGTTCTCTGGCCGGCTTACTCCTCTATTTGTTCCATTTCTACAATTTTCCAGTGATCTGGTAGAGACTAGATGATGATGACACCAAATACAGCTTGACATGTGTGATTGTACTGTATTCGCATGTGTACATACACCAATACAAACAAAGACCCAAACACACAGACTGAAAACAACACCTTCATTTTCACAGAGGTGATGATAATAAAAGAACGTGACCCCACCTTCCTTTCTGTGACCTTGTCTGACTCCAGATGACAGCAGCAGTCCCTCAGGTCATGGGTCAGGAGGTCAGTCATGCTGGAGCATCCAACTTACAACCTCGCACACACTTTCCTCATATCAGCATAGACTGGTAGGAATTTTCTGAAAAATCAATGTTTTTAAAGGAGTTAATATCCTTTATTCAATGTGTGTATGGATTTACAAATCTCTCTCCGCAAAGACAAATGAACGAATGAAAGAATACAACTGAGACCTCAAAGTTAACATGAATCTTTACTTGAAAATATGAAATCTACATGAGATAACAGTGTGTATTGAAAATGATGGTGACAATACTGTGTGAATTTACTTTTCACCATGATTTATAACTTATACCTGCATTATGTGACTTATGTGACCGCAGTATTATTGTGTATTGCTAGGCAATAAAGGATAAATAAGTGCTAAAAGCTGTCATATGCCATCATCAAATATGCCGTCAAACAATAATATCATTTTCACTTTACACCCTCATAGAGCAGAGTAGAGAAGAGTGGAACTGAGTAAACGACTCTAGAGTAGAGTTGTTTCAGCCCGGTAGGAGTGTCCTCTCCAGTTTGGGCTGCTCTTCAATTCAGGATACTGATCAGAAGTAGAAATCTATAATTTCTGTTCTACTCTATTCTGCTCTACCTTTCTCCACCCAATAGTGCTCTATTCTGCTGTGATCTGCTCTACCTTACCCAGGATGACATACCAAATTATTATGAAACTTATCATCGTCGTCATCAGACAAACAAACAAAATCATCCCTTTCAAATTTTGCAAGTTTTGACAAACCAAGACAAAACATGCTCATCAAGTCATCATTTGAGGTTTACAATCATGCCCATTATTTGAATTCAAAGCAATGCCATGTCACTTTTGAGAAGTACGACTACAGCAACTACCGCAACAATAGCACGGTTTTTAAAGCATATATAAACTGACACTGAAACTAAGTGAAAACTGAAATTGGAGTGAGTCATGTGTTATTCATCAAATATGCAGGGGCCACACCAAAATGCTAACAAATCTAAGCATTCCTTCCGCCATAAGGCAATCAACGATCATCTGGCATACCTTGCAACAAGACACAGAAGATGGCAACATCAACAACCGGTTTAGAACGGCTTGACAGTAGATTTTGACGACAGATCTCTTGGCAGTCAGAAAATTTGAAGATGGCGGTAACTTTCACAAGAAAGCTGACCTATGACCCACAGGGTCTGAACCAATAACTAAAAGACTCTTTCATTCTTTTCTGAAAATGTTTAGCAAATAAAAGTAATTATTATCAATTATAACATGATATATATAGTGTAACAATTATCATAAAATACAGGTAATGCTGTTTCACTGGTATTATATTTAGTTTATCATTATTAAACGCCCCTTAAATACTTTCCATAATGAACTCGTCTTGAATCATTGTTGACTGCTGCGCAGATTTTCTGCGCATCTAGCAACCTTCCGCCATTTTTGTTTCGCAAACACTCGGTTAGAAGTTGGTGTCCAGATTGAATTCTGCAATTTTCAGACAATTTTGGAACGTTTGAGGAACTACCAACACCATGACTTCGTATAGGGTAAGTCTTGAATGTTGCTACTGTAAATTCTGTGTCCGTTTATGCTTCGCGTGGCTTGAAAAACCCGTTTGTTTCCCCTTGTCCGAACTCCTGAGCTTGTTGTGCAGACAATATTTGTACACCTGTTGTGCGATTTCCATTTTAATTGGCCTAAATCCCTCTCAACCAACTTGAAATGCTGGTAACTTTTGTCTAAAGGTTCTAGACGTCTAAAAAGTGTGTCATGTTCAGCAACGTGGTACCAAAATACATTTGAAGTGATATTTCGCCCATAGGAAAACATACCGGCCCCTATATTATATGAATTCTATGGAAAAAATGATTGAAATTTGACACGTTACGTGATTTATTTATAACAAAAACAGCAGGTGTTTTCAATCAGCCTCATACCCACAGAACTGTATTTTCCTTTGCACTTAGTTCATCACTTTTGTTACCTTAAGTTGGGCAAAGTTACATAATTTATTGTATTGTTTGTATAATAAAAAAAACTTAGAAAACTGCATGAAGTGTGTTCTCGCAAGTAACTGATACATAATTTATAACTGTTCAATATCTGATTGAAAATCCTGTAGCTTTAAACGATTTTACATACTAGTACGTGTATAGGTATGTAACTAAGTATCATTCCTTATTGAAGCAAAACTATGTGAACGCTTCAACTTGTTAACAAGTATGAATATGTATTATGTATGTATGTATTAAACTACATGTATAATGTCAAACTTTTCTTGTCAAATCTCTTGACTTTGTCTTTCAGACGCTTTAGACTGTATTGATTTGGAGTGTGTGAAATATGGGTGATTAAATTGACTATTGTGTAAACGTGCTGCTCTATGTGTGTTACTTTCTAGAATCAGGTGTCAACTGCTGCAGTGTAAAGAATTGCAGTCCCAAACGTGACTAACTTTACCAATCTGATGAAACTATTCATGGTGGCAAAAACTTTGTCTTTGGAAGAGCCATCCAAACTGTTACACTTCACTTACACTGAATTTCTTATCTTTCCCCCCAGGCAGCCGATTCCAAGCGTGAGGAGTTCAGGAAGTACCTTGAGAAGGCTGGAGTCTTGGATGCCCTCACCAAAGGTGAGATAGAACACCTGAAGAATTAACCATCTGGCTGTAGGCTACCTACTACTGTACACCATACATGTTTGAGCCAATCAATAAAAAAAATTGTGCAAAAACTGCAAACTTGAACAATTTTCCTTGAGCAAAGTACATGTAGTATTTTTGCTTCTTGTGTAATTCACCTTGTGTGTTTTTGTTTTGTTTTCCAGTGCTTGTTGGTCTGTATGAGGAACCAGACAAGCCAAACAATGCCTTGGAGTGAGTACTGTACTTTACTACAGTAATTCTACATGTACTAGAACACCACTAAGACAGGAATACAGTCTACTAATAAACTTGTGTTCAGTGTTTTTGTAAGATCTCTTTTCTACATTTACTAACTTGAGGCACACTATATGTATGTATAATCCCATTGTCTGGTGACCGGCATAAAACTGGAATGTCTTGCTACCTTCTTTCCTGCCCATTTACCAATAGTATAACTTCATATGTGATGTAAGATGCAGTGCGGTGAATCATTTAATCATTGATGTTCATCTTATTTTTATGCTTACATTTCCACTACAAGTTCGTGACTATTGACTATTGTATCACTTTAGTACAGCATGATTGCTTTTTATACAGAAAACCTCATTTCCCCTTCTACCCTGAAATTAAGCCCCCATGAAGTAAATGAATTTACAGTATCCTGTTGCTGACCCCTGTAGTTTCCTGAGACAGCACCTGGGTGCCAGCAGCCCGGAGACAGCCGACGTGGAGGGCCTGAGACTGGAGCTGTCCGAGGCCAGGCAGAAGGTGGAGCAGCTGTCAGAGGAGAACGCTGAACTCAAGGCCAAGGTGGGTGGCAACAGATTTATATCACTAACCCTTCACCTCACCTCATTGGTCTCAAAGCCTCACCAACTGTAAGAGCAGCAATACAATCCACACAAGTCTTCCACACCTTGCAGACTCCAGCTGGTACTGTGTGTCTTGGATAACAAATTTCTTTGCACAAAACCAAGACTGTGTTATTTACCTAGCCTGTGATTCAGTGGCCGTCTGTCACTTTTGTCAAGTGTTGCTGCTGCTGTGCTGAAGGTAAGGACAGTAAGGTGGAAAGTAGAACACTTGTGTAAGTTGTGTTGTACAAAGACCTTTGTTGTCCAGTTACATGCCCTCTTATCTTGTACTGCTTTAACAGTTTTCCTGTTTCGTCTTAAAATCAATATACATGTAATCGGCCTGCATGTAATAACCTTCTACATGTACATGTTCAGAAAGTAAGGAGGGGCATTTCTTAGTTCAAATCCAGCTTAGTATTTCCCCCAGCACAACTGATACAGCTAAAGTTGGACACACGCAAGTTAATTTTGCAGTTGATTGAGTTTTCTGACAGGAATTGTCAGTCCTTCCGTGGTTCCTTGATCTAATTGTTTTCCTTCATTTCCCACACAGCTTGCTCAGTACGAGCCCCCAGCAGAGGACCATGCAACAGAATCCTGATCACCTCGTTGCCATGACAACACCTCCAGCACATGAGCTGCCTTCAGTCCCTTACATTTCACCATTAGAGTGACAGGTGTCAATCACATCCATCACTCAAAAGCAACTCTTTATGTTCATCTTTTCTTGTTGAAAAATGGCCAGATTCATTCTGGTAGTTTTTTGTGCTCTGTAAAGAAGCAATGGTTGATAGTATGTTAACCTTTGTACATGTATCTCAGATATGTAGGGAGAAACAAAGTAGGTGTTGTCAGTGGTTCTGTTATATGGTTGTTAAGAGCAATGATTGAAGTACGTAGCAGGAGAGTTAGAGAAGGGTCCGTACAAATGCGAGAATTCTAGTACTTATTTGGTAACAACTGGTCCACAACAACATTCCAGAATGTTCTGTTCTAGTTTATCACATATTGCTGATGTATATGCAGTGATTTAAGCACTTTGCTTCCCAAATCTTACTTTCCTGAATTCTACACAGGAACTGTAAAACCTTTTTTTCAATCAACAGAATTCTGTTACTGAGATTTACACTTAGCACATGTTGATTTTGGGGTGATCATGAGTGTAAGTTGTATATATCACTGCTCATAGAAATTATTTTGGATTTAAAGTTCCAATTTTTTAATTTAGCTTTTAAGATATGGTTCTATGATAGAGAATTCTCGTAAGATGTTTGGAAGAACTTGAGATATACTGGTGGTGATTATACATTGTATTGTTGGAAGAATTGGAAGTTGCCTTCAAGTTCTTTTCAATAAAAGAATATTCTACATTCTTGACTCCATTCTGTTGTAGGCAATCTTCATTGACTTGTAACTGTTCTTTTAATTTAATTATGGAGTGTAACTCTAGATTGTAACAATGGTTTTATGTGAACTTGACGAGATTTACCCTTTATTCCAGACACCACAAAAAGATTCCATAGTACACGCATCATTGTCGTAATAGTTTTCTTACAATCAGACAATCCTAGAAACTTTGACCCACAACACTATGTCAAAAATACAATACGTTTAAAGTACTGGGTTGGAAGTTAAGAAAAATTGTCACTGGTACATTATTAATATCCATGAATACCAGGAATCTTCAAAAGGCTGTCTGACTTGAACATAAAACGAAAGTATTGTTGGAGCCTGCTATATACATTTTTCTTCAGACAAAATGAAAGTTATTCCCTTCGGAAAGGCAATGACATAAAACTACTTGAGAGAGTTATTGCAAGGAAAGAGCTGAACTACAAATGCATGATAAAAAAAAAACAGATGAGTATTTCAATGAAAACTTTGACACTTCTTACATTGTGAATGAACAAGCATACAGGAATGTAGAAAAGAACATACTGAATAAAGTGCTTTTGTTGTAAAAAGAAAAATTACATACAAAATTACAGTCCTTAATCTAAAATGATGAGCTCATCGATTCCCCAGTCCTCAAAGCTCCCGTCTGGCAGGTATCTTCTGATGATGATGGGAATCTTTCTGACTCTGAAAAGACCAGCAAGTGACATGAGTCATGTTATACTGTGTACACTGGGTCCTCTTAGAAATCAACTATTCAAATTGTAGGGGCTTCCCAGTTGAGACAAACACACCAAGTATGAAACTTATGCAACAAAACTTCAACAAAATTCACTTGAGACATGAAATACAGAACATCCTAAAGAGAAATGTTTAGTTATGCACCAGCATTTGAAGCCCACTGATTGTGTGACGCCCGGATGATGATGATGACTGATTGATCGATAAATTGAATATTGATTTGGTTTATTCCAAATGATGATATCATTTCATGCTTACTTGAGCTCCTTCATTGCGATGTGCAGTGGGTCTGTTTCTCCCTCCAACTCTACCATCACCGGTGCCCCCATTCTGGAAAAAAAAGACAATTGTTTTACCAAGGTGAAAAGTGCACTAGTCGTAGCATATCAGTCAATAAAAACATACGTTGATCTAAGAGTCCAATGGAGTAGTGACATATATTCAGGTTCATTTTGCAAGGGAAAATTTACCATGCTCTTTACTTTTACCCTATAGCCTATGACCAATACAAATTTGGTGCCAAGGTGCTATTGTAGCAAGGAGAAGGTATTGGTATTGGTACTAATAGTTTGTGAAAGCAATTCAACCCATCCTAGCACAACGTTTAGATATGAAGAACTGCCAGAAGTGGAACAGACCCACTCACTCACACTCACTATCAGGTTTAGCATTTGTTGTCCCCTGTGTTGCAAGGGTTGGACGTTGCGGGAAATCATTGGTTGTTAGGCCCAAAGACAACAACTGAACAATACTCAAAATACATATACATAAATGCACTCTATGTGCGTAGATGTGAGACTTACGCTATCTGTAAAGCCCTGGTGCCCAGTACTCTGGCTCGTTCATATTTTGTCATATACGGTGTGGTGATCTTCTGTAGTTGTTGGGGTTCTCCATCTAGGGAAAAGGAAAGTCCAAAGATGACAAGATAAATGTTTTTTTGTTAATATAACATAAACAAAAAAAGCTCTACATAAATTGATAATTAAGTTCAGTGAGTAATCAATGGTTTACAGCTGCCAAGAGTTTTTGCACCTTAGTTCTTAGGATGGTAGTGATGGACACTAGTCTTAAAAGCCTGGGCTTTTACTATTAGAGGGGAACATACAAATCACTGGAAGTGTGCTACTTTTACTAACGTAAGGTTACCAGTTAATGGTCGAATTATGGAAAATGATTATTGTTCTGAAATGCTTGGGCAGAATTAGATATTTAACCCATTTGAAGAAACAGTAGTTTGTCTGTTAAAAAAGTGCATGGTAATTCATTTCTTCCCTCCATCTTTGGTTGCGCACCACGGCTGTTACAGTGTAGTCACTTAGTTCGAACGTGGGTTCTACGAGGCATAGAACACGATCCCCCGCCCGCCGCCGATCCACGTGAGCCGGCTGATTGCGCAATAGTGCACGCTGACTTTGACCCCCGTGCAGGCATGCATATCCGGGTCACAGGCGCTTCATATTTCAGAGGCAACATGGCCACGGTAGAAGGAACACGTGAACGTAAAAAAACACCCGAAAATGCGCATTTTCTTGGTCAGAGCCGCATTTTTCCCCGTAGAAGAGTGGATAAGTGCCTTCGTCATTGAACATCCGACTTAGGTAAGTTAATTCGATCGTTTAAAGACTTTATACAGTTTTTTGTGTGTCCAAATGCAATGCAACAGCTAGACGGAATGTTGTCGAGTGCTTGTATAATTTCGGAATTTTTCGCACGGTTTTTTTTATTTCTCAGTGGAGGAATACAACGAGATGATGTTTTTCAGAGCGATGACGTCATTACTGCGAAACAAATACCTGCTGTCTGATATTGTCTCGTTTGTTGTAGTAACAAAAGTAGAGCATTTTATAATAGAATATATATATATTTGAAGTGTGCTTCTTTCACAAACATTAGCCAAGTCAATTGCAATCAAATGAGTCTCCAAATTGAATTTTGAAAGTAGACAGTAACACATCCATAGTTCATGCAGTGCATGGAGGGGAAGTTGCATACATATAATACATGGGACACTATTTTATACAAAACTTCTATACTTCTAATTTTTATGAAAATGTTTGAAATCAGTGCACAGACAGTACTTTGGACTTAAAGCTGTAATATTTTTCTTACTGTAAGTAAGTGTAAGTTTTATTACTGGTACGATTTTAAAAGCTTATGTAAAAAGGTACTAGTACTTGCAGACATTGGATATAAAATCAAAGGTGGTCCGGTTACAATCAATTGGTCTGGTATACTACTGACAAAGAATTGCTCTTCAGATTTCCACTTTGTCAACAACTATGTCATCAGGAAAAAATTATGTAATCCACTATCCCTACCATTGTACCTTGAAGCCATGTTTACCATGTGTTATCTATGTTTAAGGCTTGACAAGTGCTGGGAGAAAATGAAGTACCAGGAATGAGAAGAGGATGACAACTCACACAAGTCCTTATTCAAGGTAGCCCCAAGGTATGTGTGCATATGTATAAATCATTTGTATCTATAATACCCTGCATCTACATGTAGAGACAACTATATTCTGGACATTCTGAGAACTTGTGACAGGTTGCAGGGAATGTTTAATTGTCAGTGTAAATAATAAAGGTCTTAGGAAGTGTGAATAATGAAGACCAACTTGACCAGAACAAAAAATTATAAGCACAGTTGTATATTCCTCAGCTCAGTGAAGTCATATACCACATTAGGTGTGAACATTTTTACAACCTTGTTGACTTTTAATGCAGAAGTTATACTATGCAAGAATGCATTCTGCAAGTAGTTCTTTCATGTGGGCTGCATGTATTTTCACTTCCCATTTACCCAATGTTTGCCTCAGTTTCACAATCTATTTTGTATCTCTACTACAGGCCAGACTATGCTGACAGCATAGCCCAGTCTCCAGCCATGAAAAGCTGAGGTTCACTGTTATCTGGGGAACATGAAATTAGGAATACTTTAGATCCAGGTGAGAATATTAATTTCTTATAGCTATCAATATGTCGTGTAGGTATGTAATGATAATTGTCTATCCAGAGAGAGTTCCACCTTCAATTAAACATTGGATATACAATACACAAATGTGGCTGATCTCCATTTTGACCTTTGCAACACTGCAACCTCAGCACAGACTGAGGGTTTTGATGGCTGCAGTCAAGTTCTCATTAGAATCCTTAGTTTAAGATGAGTGATACATTGTCATAGTGGAATTGGAATGACTCTCATTCATTTATTACCCAAACTTCATTTATATGAATCTTCCCTTGATACAATGGAAGATGCCTACCAACAGAATCAAACAATATGATGGAGATTTGCATTCTTTATTTCTCATCCTAGCTTGCTCTTTTTTGCATAAAGCTAAATTAACTTACTTTCCTTTCTGACATGTTGATTCTGATTTGTTATCAGCAATACTCTCAATCTGAAGCCACCCATGTAGGGTGAAACATACCATGCAACTTTTTGTGCATATCCTTTTCCCCAGCCCTGTTGTTTTAGTCCCTTAATTTGATATAGTATGCAGATAAGCTATAATTTCATTTCAGAAACACTATGTTGGTGCTTTTGCCCTTACCTTCTACCTTTCCTTATAGTTGTACTGCTACATGTAATATCTCCTTACTCATACCTTTTACAGGTCAGAGAGACAAGGATGCATCATAAGACATTTATGCATATGAATGACAACATTGTTTGCATCCTAAACCTGATCAGATTAATACTAGGTAGCCGTAGAAAATGAGATTTGTCTAAATTAGTGGTATGGAATGAAACATACTTTATCTACAGATATCTTTATTCAGACATGTAGCATATTGCAGCATTTAACACAAATCTTCCCCATGTTCTTGCTTGGCTACAGGTCATACTGCTGTCCATGGTGGCTACTAAGAGAGTCCTGTCAGAATGTGGATAGTGTCCAACTCCAACTTCCTCAATGTCCATGCCAGGTTCTGTGATGTCCCAGAGTTGACTCACTAGCTAGATTTTTACATCACCACTGCTAGCTGCAGTTCAGTTTCCCCTAGTAAATGAACTTGTCACCTTGCATGGTTTGTGTGCATTTATGTTAAATACAGACTAAGATTGGTGACAGTTATTCCACATATCACTGCCTCCTAGCATCATGATATGACAAATGTTCAGTCTGTTGACAGATTAAAAGAGGAATTTTGCTTCCGTGAAGTAACCTTTTTAACTCACTTATCTTGTTGCATTGTATAAATTAGTTCATGATCCTTGTAAAGACTTGTTTTGAATAAAGGATGCAGCATGCAATTTGTTGTCAGCATAGTGTGGCCTGTAGTAGAGATACAAAATAGATTGTGAAACTGAGGCAAACATTGGGTAAATGGGAAGTGAAAATACATGCAGCCCACATGAAAGAACTACTTGCAGAATGCATTCTTGCATAGTATAACTTCTGCATTAAAAGTCAACAAGGTTGTAAAATGTTCACACCTAATGTGGTATATGACTTCACTGAGCTGAGGAATATACAACTGTGCTTATAATTTTTTGTTCTGGTCAAGTTGGTCTTCATTATTCACACTTCCTAAGACCTTTATTATTTACACTGACAATTAAACATTCCCTGCAACCTGTCACAAGTTCTCAGAATGTCCAGAATATAGTTGTCTCTACATGTAGATGCAGGTTATTATAAATACAAATGATTTATACATATGCACACATATCTTGGGGCTACCTTGAATAAGGACTTGTGTGAGTTGTCATCCTCTTCTCATTCCTGGTACTTCATTTTCTCCCAGCACTTGTCAAGCCTTAAACATAGATAACACATGGTAAACATGGCTTCAAGGTACAATGGTAGGGATAGTGGATTACATAATTTTTTCCTGATGACATAGTTGTTGACAAAGTGGAAATCTGAAGAGCAATTCTTTGTCAGTAGTATACCAGACCAATTGATTGTAACCGGACCACCTTTGATTTTATATCCAATGTCTGCAAGTACTAGTACCTTTTTACATAAGCTTTTAAAATCGTACCAGTAATAAAACTTACACTTACTTACAGTAAGAAAAATATTACAGCTTTAAGTCCAAAGTACTGTCTGTGCACTGATTTCAAACATTTTCATAAAAATTAGAAGTATAGAAGTTTTGTATAAAATAGTGTCCCATGTATTATATGTATGCAACTTCCCCTCCATGCACTGCATGAACTATGGATGTGTTACTGTCTACTTTCAAAATTCAATTTGGAGACTCATTTGATTGCAATTGACTTGGCTAATGTTTGTGAAAGAAGCACACTTCAAATATATATATATTCTATTATAAAATGCTCTACTTTTGTTACTACAACAAATGAGACAATATCAGACAGCAGGTATTTGTTTCGCAGTAATGACGTCATCGCTCTGAAAAACATCATCTCGTTGTATTCCTCCACTGAGAAATAAAAAAAACCGTGCGAAAAATTCCGAAATTATACAAGCACTCGACAACATTCCGTCTAGCTGTTGCATTGCATTTGGACACACAACAAACTGTATAAAGTCTTTAAACGATCGAATTAACTTACCTAAGTCGGATGTTCAATGACGAAGGCACTTATCCACTCTTCTACGGGGGAAAATGCGGCTCTGACCAAGAAAATGCGCATTTTCGGGTGTTTTTTTACGTTCACGTGTTCCTTCTACCGTGGCCATGTTGCCTCTGAAATATGAAGCGCCTGTGACCCGGATATGCATGCCTGCACGGGAGTCAAAGTCAGCGTGCACTATTGCGCAATCAGCCGGCTCACGTGGATCGGCGGCGGGCGGGGGATCGTGTTCTATGCCTCGTAGAACCCACGTTCGAACTAAGTGATCGAATTCAGGGCCTTTGAAACAGCCGTGGCACCAGCATCATGTAATAATGGAGTAGTTGGCAGTGAAGAATTGTTCTAGGGTGACCAATTAACGGTCACTTGAGTCTTTCTCCCTGTAGTGATCTGCCTATTAGCACACATATTCAAACACTTGCTGCAAAATATTACAGAAGTGGTAAACAAACAAACCACGGTAAATTTTTTGTGTCTACCCCACCATCGCCTTCAGTAGCGCCGTAGTGATGAATGAGGTTGGACCGCCAAATTTGCCTCAGTAGAACGTGACGTAAAGTGGACCCAGGCACCATGGGCCCATGATCTTCCATGAAGATTGTGCAATATTCATTGCAATGGTTTTCAATGTGAATAACACAGTTATAGCTTTATCATCATTGATTAATTTTTGCATGGTGCACCTTGAAATGCAGTCATGTCACTAACTGACCGTTAGTTGGTCCTGGACGTAAAATGGTAACCTTACGACTTTTACTTAAAGTTTTAGCACTCCTTTGGAAACTAAACTATGATGAAAGGTACACAGATATATACCTTTTGTCTTAATCACTACTGTACACTTACAGCAATTATGAAAGAAAGGCAAAGGTTTTCTGTATCCTGTAGTTAGAAACTCACCTCCTGCTGGTAGTACATCGATGTTCTCATCCCCTTCTTGCTGCAATGAAGCAGAAAATCATACATTTTGCCTCACTATAGAATAGATAATACAACCTGAACTTTTTATTGCTTCAATTAAAAATAAGAGGACATGGGTCCACTTGGTTCTGAGCCGAATACTCTGCCATTAGAATGATAGACAGAAAGTGAGAACAACACAGTAACGTTACCTCCACATTATCCAGCTCATCTAGTGGCTCCTCATCATCCAAGTCATCTCCAACATCATCAAACCTTCATGGAAAACAAGAGATTATTGGCATGAAAGCTCATCTGTGTTGATGTAGTACATATTGATTATCATTAAGAGATTATTAGGGGTAAAATCATATCTTACATCCCTGTATATTGACATATCCCTATAATATACTAGTATTCTAGTAGTGTTGTATGTGTGTGTGTCTGTGTGTTGTCATTGATTATTTATCATCATCATTTAATTTAAGGCATTATGTAAGGAATGTGGATAAAATTAAATTCTAGACATTTAAACCTCAGTTCCTCTTAATTTTGTATATACACAGATGAGCGGTAACTGTTTGAAAATTGGCTGCTAGTTCCGAATCTTCGTACAGATACACTTGCCCCCCTCCCCACGTACACACATGTGCACAAAGACCAACAAGCTCAACACGAAATGTTACAAATATCTCCTCTTGACAGGGTTCTTTTTTATCTCTCTGGTATCTACGGCGACTGAGACACAGAGCAAGAAAGTTCTAGCCCACAAACCTCAAACCAAGTCGGGAAAAACATATAACAAGTTTGTACTTACTGGTCTCCGTCGTCGAAATCGTCCGCCATGATTACACGCGTGTGGTGATGTCATCAGTTTATGTGTACGTGAAAATCTAACCAACATTTGACCCAAAAAGGCTGTAATGGGTTGTTTATTATAGATTTGCAATTCAGCGTTCTTTTAGGCATCAAAGCTACCAAATGATATTGACAAAACTGTTTTCTAAAACTCATTTTAGCGTTTTTGCTCTATCAAGATGACGTCATCATAAGACGAGCACATCAAAATGGCGGCACTGGGAGGAAAATTGTAAGGTGCAGATTTTTCTGTTCAAATCTTTTAAATTTTAGCTTCAGGAGACTATAAACAAGGTAAAAGGAAGTTGAGTTTCTATGGGTAGGATCTATTTGTGTTTATTTCCTCTCTGGAACGTCGTTTCTCGTAGATATCTCGCCAGATTTTGCCGGACACTTTCGACGAGTAACGTTGGCATCGGTCACTTTGCTCTGTGCCCACGTGAACGTGTTGAAACGACTTTCACACCTCGAAGGAAGTTAACCCAACGCTGCAACAGTTCGTTTTGTACCGCAGTAACCATGGCGGAATCACATGATAAAGAGGAAAGCACAAAAGCAAAACGCCAGCCTTCAAACTACACAGGACAAGCTGGCCCCTCTAAACGTGCCAAAGTGGACTCTTCCAAGGACAAAAGTCGCCACAACTACAAACACAAGGTCTTCGAGCCCACCAGGAAGACGGTTGGGTTCGACCAGGTCATGTTCAACGAGACCAGCAGTTACATTGAAAACGGACTCCGGAAAGTGCAGCCCTATTTCTTCACATTCGAGGCTTTCGCCAAGGGGCGTTGGCTCGGCCGGACAGTCATGGACATCTTCAGCAGCGAGTTCCGAGCCCACCCACCGGAGCACTATGAAAAGGCAATCAAGCTGGGAAGACTGCTGTTGAACGGCGAGTGCGTCAAGCTTGACACTGTCCTAAAAGACAACGACTTCATGCAGAACACCGTTCATCGCCATGAGCCCCCGGTGGTCGCAGACCCGGTCCAGATCGTGGAGGAAACGGACGACCTGGTGGTGATCAACAAGCCTGCGTCCATGCCCGTCCATCCGTGCGGCGGCTACCGTCACAATTCCGTCATCTTCGTCCTCGGAAAGGAGCACGGCTTCCAGAACTTGCACCCGATTCATCGCCTGGACCGCCTGACCTCCGGGATCCTCATCTTTGCCAAGAATTTGGAGACGAAGCACAGACTGGACGCACAGATAAAAGGCAGGGAGGTGAAGAAGGTTTATCTTGCGAGGGTAGAGGGGGAGTTTCCGGAGAAGGCGGAATGCGACAAACCGATCTTCGCGGTGAAGCACAAGCTGGGCGTGTGCCGCGTGTGTCCAGAAGGAAAGCCCGCGAAGACGACGTTCGAGAGAGTTAGCTTCGACGGGAAGTCGAGTGTGGTGCGATGTTTCCCGGAGACGGGACGCATGCACCAGATTCGCGTTCACCTCCAGTACCTTGGCCATCCTATTGTCAACGACCCTCTGTACAACAGTACCGCATGGGGAGCAAACAGAGGGAAAGGCGGCATAGACAGCACAAGTATGAATGATGTCCTCGGGAAGCTAGTCACTGAGGAGACTGAGAGACAAGGTAAAGGTGGTGATTCATCACCAAGTCCAGGTGATCATAGTGCACGGACTGTTTCATCCGAAACAGAGCATGCTCCCTCAGAACAAAGTACTGACCTTGACCCTAAAGACAGTGACGAGGGGTCGAAGGTGAAGGGTCAGGGGGCTACAGTTGACCCCATCTGTGATGAGTGTCGTGTCAGCCGTCGCGACCCGACTCCTAAAGAGTTGGTGATGTACCTGCATGCTCTGAGCTACGAGGGGGAGGGGTGGAGCTATGAGACACCACCTCCCGAGTGGGCCAGTGAGGGCTGGGTAGAGGACTAGTGTGGCAATATGTAGGAAACAAGTAGAAATGTACATGTAGCACATATATACTGTAGTTTTTCTTGACAGTAACATGGGACCATATCACCATATCTGCTCAGTTTTAGACAGGTATGTACTTGTTAAGATGAGGTAAATGAAGAACAATCAATTTTGGCTTGTATTTCTTTGATGTCTGTTTCCTTGTCACAAAGGATGCTATAGTATAGCCGTTTAATTGCGCAGCCTATTTGCCAGTGTATTTCGTGCAAGTATTCCGCTGGCGCAATAATGCGAAGTTATCCAGCTGAACCGAACCGATTTGGGGATTCCGTGCAGTTAACAGAAGTGTGTGTTAATCCATTGTGCAATTAACTGGCTTCTACTGTATATAGTAAATTCCCTACATTAGCCCTGTACACTATTTGCTCTAGAAGAGAAACTGCATTGATGAAGACATGAAGGAAGACAATACTTTAAAATATATGACTCACTCAGACAAAGTCAATGTAGTAACAATTTCTTTTTATTACTATTTACAATCAAAAGGTGTCTTGAATGAAATAGGTACACATACATAGGTACTATCTATTATTAAACAATTCCATTTGTTTATTATAATATTATTATTAATTGATTTGCTCAATGAGGGAAAGAGTATACGTATGGTTCCCTTGTTATTACCTGACAGTATTCTATTGAACGCATTGCTTCTCTGCTTAGCACCCAGCACATAGAAGAAAATATGGTAGGGGTGAACACACCTCTAGCAGAAGTGGACTAGTCCTCTACTATAGTGGCCTGTGTGGCCCAAGGGCTACAGAAATAGAGATGGGAACTGCCCCTAATATACACAAAGCTGTGTACAAAATTTTAGTTGTGATGGTACTGTAGGTAGCCGTCGGAATGTCGCACATTGAATTTGTGGAAGAGCGCGGTGCCGCCGCTGGCCGTGGGGGCGCAGACCATGGGTCCCATCATGGCCACCTGCGGGTCAGAGGTCGGCACGGGGGGCTCAAGGTGGAGGATCCGGATAAAGTCCCACCTGTCCTCATCATGGGCCTTGTTTTCCACCTGGAATAAACATAGGATGGAAAGAAACAAAACGAAATAGGATGAATCTAACAGTAGTAAAGACGACAAAACCAGAGAGAGACAGCAACTTCAGAACTCAATCCAGAGAGTGCTACCATCATCTTTCGAGATGGACAGATGACTACTAGTAACAACAGGTGGTCTTGTAGTTAGTCTTTGACTGAGGATACTGGCCCCATGTCACAAATAAATCAAGTAATATGCAGATATACAATACAATGATAATATGAAACAAGTAACTTACAATGGTATATACACAGTAAAACAATTGCCCGTCATTCTATGACCAATTTGGACTATTTTTCTGACACCTATGGAGACTGATAGAGACTTGTTACAAGGGAGCATGATTTTCTTTTTAAAAAATGATAAAACTTTGATTCGCAGATATAAATAAAATCAAGCAAGTGTAACATAAGATGGATATGGAAGAGGAGAATAATCCATAACAACTCAAAATCCAACATGTCCTCACCACATAATCGTTGCCTTGACGATATACTCTGATTGACAGTCTCCCTGATGGCCAGTCCTGGGTGGACCAATCACTGTAGACATTGGTGACCACACAGCTCAGCCGGAAATGGCCATCCACATACTCCAAACCCTACACGGGTGAATACGAGTAACTAGCTTCAGTTAGGGATGGGATGTAGAGCAGGGGTTCCCGTGTTTGAGGAGAAACATTGTGAACTCCTTGAAGATCCCACCACTTACAGGTATCAAAAATTTTAAGGGTCTATTCTGTGTGCATGGATCAAACCTCACAGCACTGTCATACATAGCTAAAATACAAGCTACATGTGCGTAATGTGTGTTATGCAACAAAGGTGGTTTATGCAATTAAGACAGTTTAATGGTTATGCGAGACAGGGACCTCATGACTGTCATGCGAGACTGTGTTACTAGTATCTGGAGGGACTTCATAGTGTCATCAGATGGATGACTGAACTGAACTGAAAACAAACCAAAACTAGCAGTAGCAGTGCAAGAAATGACAGAAAAACAAACCAAATTCTGATCTTTAAAAGTAGGCAAGTTCTGGTTGATGAAATAATGCAAAATTTT
Source organism: Branchiostoma floridae (assembly GCF_000003815.2). Lineage (NCBI taxonomy): Eukaryota > Metazoa > Chordata > Leptocardii > Amphioxiformes > Branchiostomatidae > Branchiostoma > Branchiostoma floridae. The sequence goes on along the minus strand of NC_049987.1, from coordinate 20,632,341 downwards.
ACATTAGAAGACATTACAGGTGTTATTGAAGATTGATACCATAATGATTGACATTTGTTGCTGAAGTGATTCCTTCTTGTTACTATGGCAAAGAATGTTATCAAATCTTGACAGTTGTATAAACTCACCGTTTTCAGCCAGTGTTCATGATCGTACCGCACCATCAGACCTGCCTGTGTTGAAGGATAGAAATATCAAGGAATTCACAGCTATAGATAAAAAATTAATGACTATATTTTTAATAGACAAATGATCAAAATCCACCCCAATGAAAGTGTTGGGATTTTTAAATATTCGAAATGGTTAAATCTTCGTGGTGTTCACATATAAATATGCGCTTTCTTGCCACCGCCAACCGCAAACATAAAACACTGCCTAAAGACACTTTCCACCCAAATTGCAAAATTGAATCTACTCAAAAATACTAGTACATGAATGTGTGTGTTTAAAATGTATGCTTACTTGGTCAAATTGGTTGGCAGCAGACACCTCGAACAAGGTCTCCATGACACAGTTGGTATCTGTGACGGGGGCATACAGCAGGTGGCCATTATCGTTGATAAGCTCCGGGGTGTAGTAGGTTCTGATGGGAACAAGTTTTGGTTTTATTCATTTATTTATTTATTCATCTCAGAACAGGTGGGTAGCCCCTACAACTTTTGAGAGTTAATTTCCAAGTGGGCCAACGGTGCCGCCCACCATACATGTAAAACAAAACGTGTTACATTCAGTCAGAGACACCAGTGGACAACATACTGTATATCACAAGAAAACCATAGCGTTATAACTTCAGTCAAGGTGAAGCCATGTTGTTTTTTATTATTTGGATGACATCCGTGCGTACGCGCGTGCATCAATTTTTGGCCATGTCCAAAAAAGAAAAGTTTCCAACCATACCTTAAATGGTTACAAAGCAGCTGCAAAATTAGGAAATAAGTACCGTGGATGTAAATAAATATATCAGAAAACATATACTAATGTCTTAGAATGCCAAGGTCAAAGAAGAATATGTGAGCGAAAAAAATTCATAATCTTTTCCATACTCATTTGTTCAACCTTCCTGACCACTTACATAATGAAGGAAACTTTTTGAGGGGAGTTTATTTTTATGCACAAGCAATAATTTTTTAAAGAAAAATATGACCCAGGGTGCTGTCATGAACCGTCCCTTTACTGACTTGTACATGATCTATTTAGCAGTTTCACTTTTGTACTTACTTCCTCCAGAAGTCACTCTTTTCTTTCTGAAACAATAATAAACACACGAAATATTAATGATTAATTTCAACCACAAATACCATCTAAAACATTTATTTCCTTATTAATACTTAATATAAAATGCGTGTATATTTTTCAACAGGATACAAAAAAAGAAAGCAAAAGGAGAAGTACACTGGTACATACATGTCAGTAACAGCAAAGAGAGAGCTTGACCCAGTGATTTGGCCAAAATGATTGGAAATCTACAATTTTTTTAGTAGTTCAGGCATATTTAAGTTGCCTTAACCATCCGTGGAGAAACAAGAAGTATGAATTCAACGTTCCATGAGCCATAGAATGCCTTATCTCGCTGAGCTGTTCTATGGAACTATGGAGGGGAGGTCAGAGAGGGTGTGTCGTATGTACACTCCTAAAAGCATATTAAACATTGTGTGACACAATGTATAATATGGCGCCGTAGGTAGAAAGTGTACACTGTGACACTGAGTTTTATCTAAAGACTTGCGAGGTTGGGTGCATCGTGCTGCAAGGCTTATATCTTTAGGTTTCGGGCTGTGCAATAAATAATTCGTCTTTTCGCATATTTTGGACTCTTTCAAGTAAGTTTTTTAGGATATATATTGCAGTTCCACCGACGTTCAAAAACTAGTCCCTCATATACCACAAAGCTCCCAAAATTAGTGAATACTATTTTAGACTTTGAAAGTGAAGTCAAAGCCACACAGACTTGGACCACATGGAAGTTTGACAGTTCCGCTTGACTACACACAGGTAAATGTCACATGAGTCACACGATAGCAAACTGAAGACAGTCTTCATAGTCATGCAAAAAAAGATTATTAAGACTACCTTGGACCATTTGTCAGCGCTTAATTTTGTCACAGCCTACATGAAAAGGCTTCATCATCAAAATGGTACAATGGCCGGCCTACATTGAAGATCACCCAGTTATGTACAACTATAGAGCACTGGATAATCCACACAGAACCATCATGACAGTATTTAAAGCTGGTTGGATAGTAGGAGTTCAAGAGGAGCGGTTCCAACTGGAGTGATACTCCTACCCAACCGAAGAACTCTCAGTTACTCTACTCCACTCTGCAGTTACTCTACTCTACAGTTACTCTACTCTACTCTACAGTTACTCTACTCTAAAGTTAGTAAAGTTACTCTACAGTTACTCTACTCTACTCTACAGTTACTCTACTCTAAAGTTAGTAAAGTTACTCTACAGTTACTCTACTCTACTCTACAGTTACTCTACTCTAAAGTTAGTAAAGTTACTCTACAGTTACTCTACACTAGTACAGTTACTCTACTCTACTCTACAGTTACTCTACTCTAAAGTTAGTAAAGTTACTCTACAGTTACTCTACACTAGTACAGTTACTCTACTCTACTCTACAGTTACTCTACTCTAAAGTTAGTAAAGTTACTCTACAGTTACTCTACACTAGTACATGTACAGTTACTCTACTCTACAGTTACTCTACTATTACTCTACAGTTACTCTACTCTACTCCACTCTACAGTTACTCTACACTAGTACAGTTACTCTACTCTACTCTACAGTTACTCTACTCTAAAATTAGTAAAGTTACTCTACAGTTACTCTACACTAGTACAGTTACTATACTTTTATTATATCTTTATTGCAAATTCATGCCCAAGGGCTAATTGCACACAAAGTAAAGTAGTACTTAGCGGTATACATAAACATACTTAACAAAGAAGGGAAATGATATTCATAGATAAATCAAAAGGGAATAACGTCTAAACTAAATCTATTTCTACCTAAGCTATTTGATGGGTTTGACTTCTTTATACTTTTGACTTCTTGTATACTCTACAGTTACTCTACTAGTACTCTACTTTACAGTTACTCTACTCTACAGTTACTCTACTCTACAGTTACTCTACTCTACAGTTACTCTACTCTACAGTTACTCTACACTAGTACAGTTACTCTACTCTACTCTACAGTTACTCTACTCTACTCTACAGTTACTCTACTCTACTCTACTCTACTCTACTTGAACTTAACCCTGACCGGTGTGACGAGGATGCCGTTGGTCCCGTCTGCCCGGAGCATGAAGTCTTGCGGCTCGTTCAGCCAGGTCAGCTCAGGTCGCATCTGCACGGTGTCGAACGTGGTGGCGAAGGGCAGGGTGAGCGGGTGCGTGTGAGAACCAGCCATTGTAAACTCGGGACAGTAGGTGTGCTGGTAACCCGGTCTGTGGCTCTACGCGGAAGTAGAACTATTCGGGCCGCGTGACTTGTTGTTGACCCACCTGTTCCGTCAGGCGCAAGCCCCGCCCAGCTGCCGCGGCACAACGAGCCTGGCACAACAGTGGTCTGAGTCTGAAAGGTAACGGTGTTAATGATTGAAAGACCTTCACTGCATCCTTCCTCAAGTAACATTACATGTCATTTCATTTATTTATCCGTATCAATTCAAATCAATATTGAGCCGTAATCAATAATATTGACTGATCGTTATCTTCAAACTCAAGACATATCTACAAAGTTATAAAGACAGACATACATCTGAGGATCACCAACCTCCTAGCCGATGCGACCAAGCATGGGAGAACGTATGTACCTGTATATATAGTGTTAACGTTTACAGATCGTGACAATATTGGCCAAGGGGTTGCTCCGGAAAAAAACACGGCAGTATGTAGCAACTGACTTTTGATTACAATACTGAAATGTTACTCACGCGTGCCAACTGGTGGTTTGGAGTTGTTCAGCGCATAAACAAGTACAACCTACTGGACAGATTGTCACATTGCTTTCGCGTACGCTACATCGTAAGATGGGGTTAAGAAAGGTTGTAGGTCAAAGTTCAACTACAGATAGTGCTCCTGATATTACATACACTATCGCTATATATCCGACTGTAGAATATTGTTCATAGTGCAATAGAGGAGTACAAGCTGCACATCCGGACAGCTTTCCACTTGCACCGAGAAGGACCCCTCTTGTTTTCATTTAAGTGCGGTGGGTTCTTGGACGTGCTCGAGGTGTGGCTCTCCAAAAACACAGGACTCTATTTAAGGTCCTATCGGAGGGACATCCCTAATCAAAGCTATCTAGGGACTCGTTTCGACCAAAGTGATGTATTAAGTGTTGAGTGCCTTTTCCAAGGGCACAACGTCGGAGCATACCAGTATCAGGACCGATAGACTTTGAGCCAAACATCGTACCATAATGCTACGTGACGTAACATTATAATTATTTTATCATTGATTGAATCAATGGTGATTGATCCTGCCACCAAAAGATCTGCTTGGAGATCAGGGAGGTTATAGGGAATTCTTACGGCTACATCCTTTCAAAGAACTCCTGGCCACTACTATTCTCCAGGACAGGTGTAAGAGGCGAATAGAAACAAAAAGAAAAAGAAAGAAAAAGTCTCCTGGCTCCAGTGATTCGATCCCGGGCCGTCAGCTCACGAACCCAACGACGCTAGCTACTACGCCAAAAGGTCGGATATGGTTGGCATGGTCAGCTTGAACCCCACTGATACATCCCGACTGAAACCTCTGTTTGGTAAATAACCTGTGTGGTTTGGTAGCACTGTAAGCCCGGGAAACAGACCGGTACCCAGGCTAAGGTTTGTCCTCTTATCTATCATGCTGAAACAATGGACCACGCCCCGGTAAACATGGCACATAGGCGCGGGTAAACACTCGGGGACGGTACAGAATGTAGCCGTCTATTGTGGGCGCATAGAACCGGGCAAAAGTGCCGGTAAAGCCAGGATTATCATAGGAACAGTAGCCCAGTATCCATCCCTATTGTAGCTGCCGAGTCTTTTATGTCTCCTTCCTTGAGCAGAGTTACTCTCCTAGTAGTGGTTCGGTTCCGGCTGTTTCTACGCGTTTTAGGCTGTGGGGCTTTCTATTTTGCTCCCTATTCTTCGTGTCCGCCAGGAGCCGGACCTCTAGATCTGGTTGGAGAGTAGATCAAGACCTCTTGATAAAACCTCATTGCATATTCGTTCCTTCCTTTCTTTCTTCATTTTTTGTGAGTTAAACTTTTGGCTATTGATATGAAAATGCTATTTGTATTTTGCCTGCGTATTTCTCTTACTTCTACTTAACTTTTGTTTCTGGCTTTTCTCTTTTTGTATCATTCATTATCAAACTTCAAAGACTCATTATCGAGTAACCAGACACAACAAAATTAATCAAGTCGCACCTCTTGTGTCGCACCTCTATTAGAACACTTTTCGTCTGGTGCAAGATGTCACACCCCTGTTTTTGTAACGCTACGAGAACTAGTGAAAGTTTTTCTTGTACGTAAAGTACAAAGCAAACAGCCGACATACATGTAAATGGCACCTACACTGCCCTGTTGGGTTACAAAATGCGTTTGACTTCTTTTTTCCTTTTCTTTTGGCTTAGCAGGTATAAACTCGACAAAATGATGAAGATATTATCACTGGAAATTTTTTTGTCTCCCTTAGGCCACCGAGGACGAACTCAAATAAACCTCAAAGTTGAACCCGTACATACTATTATACTTCAGACTTTGTATAGTGCTAGTTTTACATCACATCCTTACCCAATTTGTACTTAGAATCACTTGGAACTGTATTCTATTCACCTTGACCTGTACTTAGCTTGTTAGCATAAACGTACGTCTTCATTCTTTATCCTCCTTGGATGCGTGAAACGCTGATTGAGCGTGATCCTGACGTCTGCTTGGCGACCATGGTGACGTCATCAGCCCAGGTGTGCCACTCGGCGTGTGTATTCACTCGGGTCCAGCAGCCTCACCAAAGGTTGAATTCAGTGTTTCCCTTTATAATTAGTCTCTACCAGAGTCCGCGGGTTGATGAAAAATACTAGTACATGTATAAGAAATTTGGTAAAATAAGTTGAATAATTCACCAGGTGACTGTGACGGCTTTGTATATATCGAGCGAGGTTAAAGAAAAGATCTCTTTTTGCTAAAGGAACATCCGTATTTTCTACAACTTTTTTTTTCAATTTCTTGTAGAGACTACTAGTAAGCACTGATTGGTAGACTAGGGACACTCTATGTTCAGCTTTAAAGCATTATTTCTTACGGTGGATAGGACCTACGTATAGCCGAGGCTAAAGCAGAAGTTTCCAAAATAAAGGAACACTTGGACAGAGCAAGGAGGTTGGACAGAGGGGTCCGGTTGATATCAGAGATGGTCAAATTCGTTGTCCATCGGAGCTCCTTTCCAATCAGTTACACTATCTCTACCTTTAATTTATAACAAAAGAAGTAATCGATTCTATCAATTCAGCGGACAAAAAAAAATGATGCAGATTTCATCAAAGCGGCGTTTTGTAGTCAAGAGAAAAAACAGGATCTTTTTGGCGACCGGAACTAGATGAGATCAAATTTCGCTGCAAGTGCTAAAACAACATCGCAATTTTACATACGCAAACACGAGAGGGGAAATCTGATGCTTCGGTCAGGTGGAATGATTGTTTTTCTAGATTTAGTGTGGGGTAAATGATACCCGCTTTCTACTTATCTGTTTACTCATTGATAAACGTCACCTTTTACATTCATTGTGTCTCCATTATTTGATTATCTTAGACCAAGGAGGTATAACCCCCTTTCTTTGGAAGAACTTGTATACTTTGTGATTTTGTAAGTAGTTATTCGTTTCTAGACTGTGGAAGGATGTTATCTTCTTGGACTGTGTGATGACAAATATTTACTGGTAGCTACCGCAAATCTAGCGAACATTTCTTTAGTTTTGATTTGTTTTTCTTTTGCCGACCATTCCTTTTGTGTCTGATATAAAGAAAAGGGTCAGACATATGTCTTTCTTTCCCACTTTCGGCACTAAAAGTAGCACTAAGAAGTTAAACACAAAGCTTGGATTTACAACTCTGCACGTCTTCGCACCTTTCTTTCACCTGGCGTCGTGAAGAATTTGCGTGCGACAAATGCGCGATGTGTGTTTGAGGATCCTCGGCTCACAAATACACAATATGTTTGAGCGTTCATCAATGCGATCCCTGAAGTTCAATACAGCCTTGGACAATGGAACTACCTGGAGGTGCGTTTATCTCGTTGGTAACATAATGGTTGATGTAATTACCATGTGTGTAGCATACGGGCTCACCGTTCGCGCCTCATCTATATGGACATGACCAAATACAAAGATGCAGTGGGGTAATTTTTTTTCTCTTCCATTTCTTGCAAAAGTCGATCTTCCACCAAGTTGGAAATAAATTTCGGCAGGTTTGGAGACAACTTTTGTGCCGAAGTTGTCCGCCATTTTCTGCTGTCATCAGGCAGTGACAGAAATGCAAAGCAAACAGGATTATCTCATTTGCATGGTGTAAGACAATAGGCGGCTCCCGTGAGGGGACGCGTCCATTTTGGCGCCAAGACAACTCCGTCCCAGCAGCCGTGTGGACAGACGCGCAGACAAGCGTCAGGGAGGGTCGGCCTGAGGACGCTGTTCTTGTTTTTACCTGTACATTGACTTTTTTGGGCCGTACAGTGATATCTGGGAAGAAATAGCGTTCGGTAGCATATGCCTAAGTTGAACCAGTTCGGTGAGCAGCCGACGAATTGGATTGTGCTCCGAGAGCAAGCAAGGGACGAGGTAGAACCCAGCGAGAACCAGGACAGGCGCACGGCGTTCGCAGCCATCTTCTTCTTCTGGTGTTTCCCGCTTCTCGGAGTCCTCTTCGTCTACGTTCTTTACGTCCACCTCAAGTCAATGGAGTCGAACCAAGCTACCAGGAGACCTCCGATGGGAAGCCGCCATCCTCTCGTCCGTAGCGGGTCCACCGCGGTCAGGCGCCCGTCGGTTCCTCCCCCGAGCCCTCCGCAGCGGCGCCGACAACGCCGCCGGCTCGGCTCGACAGGCAGCAGCGCCGGAGAGTCCACCTCCAGTCACTCCAGCTCCCACTTTAGCGCCGGAGAGGAGAGCGACATGTACGATAGGATCATGGCCCTGGAGGAGCAGGTGAGATTCGCTTATTTCATTTTTTTAATAACCACAAATCTCGGCATCTGTCCGGAATGTTTTGCGCGTCGGTATGTAGTCTTGTTTGCATTGCCACGTTTGGCGGGGGTTTGGGGATATCGAAAGAACACTTGTCCAAAACTGTAGCAACGCAACTTTTATATCACTCGAAAGAACGAAGTTAGGCTAGAACGATGCAGAAAAGGCTAGTGACTGCTTTTCAGCTCATTTTTGCTGTTCTTTACTTGTAATTTTCATGATTTTCAAATTTGCACAAGAAATGCACGCTGCACCTGTTATCAGACGGCTTCCCATACAGACAACTGCGAGAGTCCAAAGATCACACTTTTAGTAATTTAGTGTTCTTCGGGATTGAGAACGTTTAGAAAGTAGCTTGTGAAAATTTTCTTGTTGCTGATTGCTCTTGATTCCGTACCAAAAATCTGTACCTAGATGATAGATTTAATGGTGCCTGTAAGTGATTATTCAAATCAGACCAGGTAATACAAGTCTTCCATGTTGTCTTCGTAATTTTATGCCAACTTGGGCTCGGTGGGTTACCGTGTGGTCAAGTTTCCCTATGATCTAAATGATAGAGGAAATCCTTAGTGGTGTGTGATGTAGTGTGCATGATCCCTACTAAACTACGTGAAGTTGGTTATTGAGAGAATTTTGCCAAGGAATTTTGGCAACAATAAGAATTCATTAATTAGCCCGATGGGGAGTGTGATCCTGCCCGCGTTATTTCCAATTTGCCCTGTTTTTACGGTAATAATTTCCACTGTCCAAAAACCCATAGAAAGGCCTGATGGAGGCAAGTCATCAATGATATCTATAAATTAAGGTTTAGTCCACTATGAGGGTTTGTGAAGGGTGTGGTACTTCATCCCCCTATCTCGGAGATCTTGAGCCTTTCTGTAATTGTTGAGGGGATTATGAGGTAGCGTCATCACGGGACCTGCTACTGCCGCGTGGCGCGCCATTTTTTCTGCTTCGGCCCTCAGCTCTGTGTAGTCTTTACCAGACTACACAAGATTCTGATTTAAAAAAAACATTATGCAGAAATTTGTTTTCAGAAGGCTGAATAATTTGCCATTATTAAGATTTTGGTCAATTTTGGTACCTACCACATTTTCGCAAATTGAGTCACGGCTCCATTTCCCGCTACATGTTTTTGTTGACCCATTTTTCTCTCGAAATTTAGACCAAACTTTTCACAGATTTCGTTTCTACTCCGTCTCTTTTGAAGACAAAAGAGTTTGGTTTTCCTTGATTGGCACACTGCTGTGCTGATCATCTCATCACACCTCACTGTCCCGTTTTGTTTGCCGACCAGTTCACGACTGACGCCTTTTCCTCCCTCTCACCTGGGCGTCATCCTACGGCGTCAGATTTGACGGGCGATGTGTATAATCTCCAAGCAGATGTCGAGATCGTTTTGATCGTATTTGGCGCTGTCTTGTCCATTTTCTTTCTGGGAGTGTACGCATTTTTTCTACATGTTCCAGTATGGTATCTAAAAAGAAATGTACTTCTAGAAAAATGTATGAATTTCCACCAAAATGTACCTAAAACAACTATACCAACTTCTTCACAGAATCAGGAGCTTCAGAAACGTTGCTGTTTTGCCTTTCTACTACTCCCTCCGCAGATGTTCACTCCGGTTCTTTTAGACGCATTTTAGGCGATTTTGTCGGGCTCTCTTTTTCGTCCGTTTCTTCATGTCTGGCGGCCAAACGGACTAAACACGTCAAAAACATCCGGAGTCGAACTTCTACTTTGGGAATACCTTCCTACATCTGCTTGGCGATCATATTATCCCCTCACACTCACCCTCGAGCGCGCCCGCTGGTTTGTTTGCCGACCGGTTCACGACCGACACCTTCCCCATCTCTCACCTGGGCGCCACGCGCTAACCAGGCGCCTCGGTGACAGGGCTGTGATGCCTGTGATTCTGCTCGTTTGAAGTTTCAATTAGCGCCTCCAACTTGAACCGCGCGAATCTCTGGTGTGCTAAATACATGCTGTACATGCATGTACTACTAGTAGCATCCATGGCGGACCTGGTGTCTTCGATATTTTTTTCCGATTTTTTTCCCGACTGCAATGTCCAATTCAAATTTATGAAAAATGAGAAAATCGTAACAGCAATGCAAAAACGGTACCCCAAACAACATGAACAACAAACTCGCCAATGTAGACTAGTCTGCTGACTGTGATGACTCATGTTTTAAATCACTTCTGTGGCAAGCTGTTGAATATTGGAACAAGTTTTCGGCTACACAAACAAGTTCTCGGCTACACTTTAAGTGACAACCTGAGTGACGCTTGTACTTGTAGTACTTTTTCACATTCGCCACTCATTTTCACACCTCTTGATAAAACGCGAGCAGGTCTAAACTTTCATATTCAAGTATCTTCTAGATGACTACTCTTTCACCATTTCACAGAGTGTACTGCTCTATAATTTCTATGCGGGCAGGAAGTTGTTTATCTGGGGAAAGCTAGTCTCCAAACAGTGGTTGGTTTGCGGGGTAATAGTGGCCTGAATTTTTACTGACCGACTTCCATCCCGACTAGGCTACTACTATAGTACTAACCGTAAACATTATCCTCGCGACCCAACCTCTGCTTAGAGAATATATCTTTATCTGCATGCTCCTGCCCACATGGGTTAAAACTTAAATGCAGTAATTCGATTGTGTTTAGTTACAAGGGAGGCTAACGGTATGGTTGAAGAGAACATCTATAATCTCTAAGCTGATCCTACGGTGTCGGACGGGCAGCCTTTGACCGACTATACAAATGTACTCATAGGCCAGTTTTGAGTATCTTATGGCACCGTAGGATCTGGTTGGACTGTTGGAGATATATATAGAGAGAATCATATAGTGAAGGCGCTGAATTCCTGAAGCTAACCTTACCCCTCCTCGCCCCCAGGTGACCACCCTGACGGCTGAGCTGAAGCAGGCGCGGACGGTCCACCCCGCCAAACACATCGTGCTGAGGATGATGAACGAGAAGGCGGCGGAGATCGGCCGGCTGACGGGGCAGCTCGCCCTCAAGTCCGAGGACAACGTCCTGCTGCTCGAGGAGAACGAGTCACTCAAAGTCGAGAATGAGGTGAGCGCTTGTCGTAACAAAGGAAATCGCTAGGAGTCGCACAAATGGCGAGCAATGTATAATGTATTAGGGATAGACTTTTTGACGGTTCAAAACTCAGATGGGTTGTAGCAAAAATTTTTCTGCTATGTTGTCAGTACATGAAAAATTCAAGGTTCAAGGTCTTATCATAACGTCCTTGGGTACTTGAACACACCTCCAGCACTAGTGGACTAGTCCCGTACTGTAGTGGCCTGTGTGGGCCAAGGGCTAAGGAAACTGAGATGGGCGCCACCCCTATTCACCAAATGTTGTTCTAAAATGATTCTTTTTAATCCAAACATCCAAATTGCCATAATCCAATCACGAAAAGTAGGCTGGACACATACAACTAGCCAGTAAACCAGGGAGGTACAATTCAACCAGAGAGAGAGAGAGAGAGAGAGAGTGAACTTTACCCCATCTGTCGGAACATACAGAAACTGTTACAGTAGCCATGGAGTTGATTCTATTCTTCAGGAACTGCGAATGGTTTCTTAAGAACTTTTATTGTTACTTAAGATATTGCATTTGTCCAAGATTCTTAATGTTTATCTATTTTTCCTACAGGCTCTAAAAGTTCAACTGGTTGCGCTGCGGACTGCCTTAAGCGTCATCCGGCCCATCCCGGTGCACCGAGGCGATCAGCAGACGGCAGCGGCGCGGAGATCAGCCTACTTCCGATCACAGAGCGCTCCCGACCCGGTGGAAAGCCACGAAGACCAGCAGACGGCAGCAGCGGTTCGAAGGGCGGCGTACAGCCGATCAAAAAGTGCTCCCACTCCCAGTCCTACATCCAGCCAAGATGACGTCTTCCTCCCGTCGGTGTGTGAGCTGGACGAGATCGACTCTGCGGAAACAAGACGGCAGCGCCTTACCAAGCAGAACTCTCAAAGGAGGGGCTCCTCCATCAAGAAAATGTTTCGGAAGTTTCGGAGAATGAGTAGCTACCATGGCAGTGCCACGAGTAAAAACGGTTAAGAATAGAAAATGTGAAACAGCTACTTAAAAAAGTTTGAATGTTTGTGACCAAATGTACGAAAGACATACCATGACAATCGGTCGGTCCCTATGTAGAATGCGTAGAATACGTAAACGTGTTCTTCATATGTAACCTCAAAGCATGCTTGGTAGTAAGAGACGGTGTGAATGCAGTGCTTAGACATAGAAGAGTCACAAACAACTGCATTTTTGATGCCGGGTTTATCATTTCTTGATTCAATACTTTTTTTCGTCGGATTGATAATTGTAAATTCGGAAATACTTTGGTGCTAATCAATTTATAGAGTTTTATTTTTGAATCAATTCCAATGTATTGTGTCAAAATTTGTATCATCAATTGAATCTTTATGTAATTCTAATGAATTGGACTAAATGCACTGTTATGTAACCAGCTTTTCGGGATAAGATCAGACGTAATCATGTCATACAAAATCTACGCTGCTTGCATCTTGTTGTGGCAATTACATGTCTGTTTATCCAACAACTGGTCTTGGAATTTGTCTGAGTGTTCACTGAACTAGACTGGAGGAAATGATCTCCAAGCAGATCCTACGGTAGCATAAGACAGTATCAAAAGCTGGTAGAGGAGTGAAGCCAGCTTAGGAGTGTGTTTCGCTGCATGGCAAGTATACAACTCTTGGCTGACTACAATCCTTGATCGACCAGTTTGGTACTATCTTATGTCATTGTAGGATCTGCTCAGAGATTATGGAGAAACTAGAGCGCAGGGCCACAAGACATGGAGATAAAGTGGAATCCAACTACAGGGTAATTGCTTTACGGCCAATAGCATACTTTGGGGATCTGCATAAAACTCACAAAAACCCAACCCTCTGAACCAAACCCATTTCCCATTCACCCTAATTGCATAAGCCATTATGACATACTTCGGGGATCTGCATAAAATAAAAAGACAACAAAAAACATCGACAATGAGCTGACAAGAGCCCGTTCAGACTTAGTTGTCTGTTTGTGGTCACAAAGGAAATGCGATTCGACTAATGTACTTGACGGAGAGGAGCAAGGGCCTGGCAGCGCTAGGTAGGCAGTATAGGCAGGTTCACAAGAAAAAAAATGCGTACAGGGGGAAGAAAATGTAGTTACTGAAATTTTTCATCAAAGGTATAACCACTTTCGTAAGGTCTTTTACAACTATACATACAACAAAACACAGATGTGTACACATGCATTAACCGATGTACAAGTAGACGAATAAATTATGTTGGGGGATTCGAATTATAATTACTATGACGTAAATGAAAAACATTGTACCAAGAACATTCGAAGAATGAGCTTCCAAAACGGCTGCTAACGTTGGTGATCACCTGATTTTCTCACCTGACTACCTCTAGACCTAGCCTGTGTTTACACAATCTCTCGCTGGCTGGGGTTAATTGTAGGGCCGGCCGCCTGGGGCGAGATTTTAGTCAGTCAATCTTAAGACCGGTCTTACCAGCCAAGACCTTTACACGTGAACGTTTACGCAGGCGCAGAGGCCAACAGGAACAATTGAGAACTCCGAGTCAAGTGATTAGGTGTAATGTAACCACCTGCTGACGTGCCTGCCTGTGAAGCTGTTGTGACCGGGTATACAGACACAGATACACGCCAAGTTCTTGGGCAAATTCGTCGGGCCTTAGGTGAAGTCGTCAGGGCAAGAACCGCCGTTTGCTTATCATAACCAGGTAAGGTTCAAGGTGTCGATTTGGGACATGTTTACGTGAGTTTATCTTGGCCATGTTTACTAGTGGAACATATCTACACGGTAGATACTAGTAGTTTCCTCCTTTTCGACTATACCATTAGATCGCAGGATAAAGTTATGTGTTGTGTCAGTTTAAAACTTTTAATCGACGTTAAAATTACCATAAACACACATATATATATATGGCATAGGTTATTCAAACAGGAGACTTGTTACTTGTGATCCAGCTTTTGTGTTCGCTCGTGACTTTTTCCGACAACTACTTGTAAGATTATGCAATCGACTCACCAACCTTTGGACCGAGAGGGCGGACCATTGCTGAACCCCCGTGTTTGGACGGAGTGGGTCAATAAACCCCTAACGTGACCTCTGGGTGGGCGCGTGCTAAACGTATCTACAATGTTAAGGTGGATTCACACGTTCGTAAAATTCAAGTCCATATGAGGTCCGTATGGATGTCTTAGCTTCGACCAGGCTCCTCAGGTTGCTTTAAAAATAGTAGAAATTGGACAAATATAGCCAGATAACATGCAAGCGGAGTTAACTGGTCGCAAACCATACTAATCGGACAGTAGCTCCGCTGGCATGTTACGTGTCGATATTTGTCCAACTTCGACTATTTTTCCAGCGACCTGTGGAGCCAGTGGTAGAGGTTAAGAATTCCATATGAGCATCATACAGGACTAGAATATATAAATTACGCAAGTGTGAACCCGGGTTTAGCTCGTGTATGTAAAGTTGTGATTATACTCAGTCTGTTATGTACTAGTAGTGTCTGAAACGCAATCGTATGCAATGGACGGGATGGTGCTACATTGACCATACATTCATCAAATGCCTTGACAAGACAACATCTACAAGACAACAACTTCTAGAGACACACAATAACATATTGCAACTGCAGTACAACGCTGGTCAATGGTTAAATGGTGTCTAGTGGGTACAACACCAGTTTTTCTCATTGGATCGGTCCAGAAAAACGGACCTGAAAAAAATTGGTGGACCGGATGTTGGACCAATTGAAAAATGAACAGATCAGGCATTCAAACGTTTTCGGGGTTACCGATCTAAGCAAATAACAAGAGCGAAGTAGAGTAGAGTTTATGGTGATTTTACCAACTTTTACAGTTAATAAGTACAGAGGCAGTGAGCCTTGTAGGATTTTAAAACACCAGTGGGATTCGAATACTCCACAAAACAGATTTTTTAAAAGCAAAATGGACCATTGTTTTGAGTATCGTCCATTCACAAGTTACCACATAATTAATCAGGTCCAGGTTCAGGTCCGGACCTGATCCTCTGGACCTGAACCGGATCTGGATTTTCTGTACCGGTACCCATCCATAGTGTCTAGGTATTTTTGACCATTGGCTTTGTCACAGTTTATTAACAAATAGCACACGACAGCCAGAAATAGAAACACATGACCTCTAAAAGAATTCCGTTCTCCACAAGTGTCATCATGAACCCTCTGACGTCACTGTCCGAAGAGCCGCTGGTGACCTTGACCTTTGGTGACCTGCTTGACCAGGCGGCGGTCAGCTGGCCGGAGAAGGGCGCCTATGTCTTCTGTGAGACCGGGAGTAGGCTCACGTTTAAAGGACTGAAAGAACAGGTAAATACATGTTCTTTGTACACAAGTAAGGCTAGTTCACCTTTATCCGCGGGGTAACCCATATCCGTTGTTGTTAGAAACATATTATTCAGGGATATCAAGTCGATGGATGGTAGTTTCCAATTACGATATTTTCAAAATTCCACAGTTTGAAACCACCGTCTGTCGACTTGATATCTTGCCCTGTTTTTTAAAAACAACGGATATAGGTTACCCCGCGGATAAAGTGAACTAGCGTTAAGTGTTTTTACATCGCTGACGTTTCAGTAATAGTAACCGTCTGTCACCTTCCTCAGGGCAATACTGACTGGTTCCACTTAATTCGCACTGTAGCAAGGTGATAAGGGAGTGTTACATTTTAAAGTTTGTTTAAATATTATAATTTGCTTTACATCACGTTTGCCCTGGCTTCTCTCCCGGCCGGAGTCTGGTAGAGACTACTGTTTCACCGAACACGTGTTTTGTTGTACAGGTAGACAAGTTAGCGGCTGGGCTGCTGGCAATAGGGATCGGCAAGGGTGACCACGTGAGCTGGGTGGCGGGTAACAGGCCGAAGTGGATCGTCATCTTTCTCGCTGTGATGAAGATAGGAGCTGTGGCGGTCAGACCACACTGATTTAATTTATGGATGACATCCGCGAGCATATCAATTTTCGCCTGTTCTCGAAAGCAAAAACTGTGGCCACATGTCATTCCATATCATCCCTGGTCAATCAGAATTCCATGCTCACTGGAGGACCTGCTCTCCAGGGTAGGGGGCACATGGTCAGGACACACTGCCGAAGAGTTGTACTACTTAAATCAGACAGAATATTCGTCTAATTTGTTACAATCCGTACGTAGTGAATAGATAGCAACTGAGTCTCTCTAAACAGCATGCTTGACGTTGTTGTTCCAGGCTCCACAGGACCTTTGCTTCTTCGAATACGCAGAATCCACGGTTACCAACACATTGAAAAAGGTAAGTAACTAGTAAGGTAACATTTGCAGGCAAATTTACCTCCACATGGCCTCGCTTAAAAAACTGTAACGGTTGCTCTGTTTATCTCATACTCCAATACATTCATATAATGTGGTCCGTCAGTCCTAACATACCATTTTTGTTATCACACGTTTTCAGTTTATATCATTGTCATATTTATTTGTGTCATTTGATGTAATTTTACATGTATGAAACGAACTCTATGAAAAGTGATTTTAGTTATTTATGGTGTTTCATATCAACACAACAGACAAACAAACAATGAAACCATTTTCTGTCCAACACCAGGCTGAGGTAAAAGTGCTAATAGTAGAGGCGAGAGAGGACGGATCAACACCGTTCCACGACATGTTCGGGACGACAGAAGGAGTAGAGCGGGGAGCTCCGGCTGTAGAAGGGTACGTACGGCATTCAGGAAGGGGCAAGCCAGGAGAAAGGGGGTGAGGGACACTATGAGAGACATGCAGACAGGCATGCAGACAGACATATACACATCAACAGACAGACAGACAGAAATACAGAAATATAATAACTGACTGACAGACAGATAGGCAGGCAGGCATGCAGATACAGACACACAAGCAGAGACATACAATGTACATACATACAGATATACATAGAGAGACAGATATAGAGCAGACATACAGAGACAGACAGACAGGCAGGCGGACAGACAGACAGACAGACGCAGACAGACGGACAAACATGCAAACAGGCAGCCAGACATAGAAGACAGACATACAGAGACAGACATGCGGGCAGGTAGACAGATATAGACAGACAGACGGACGGACAGACAGACGGACAGGCAGTAATAGACATAGAAGACAGACAAACAGAGACAGGCGGCCAGGTAGGTACTAAAAGTAGATATAGACAGACAGACAGACAGACATAGATAGATACAGACGAACAGGAGAGAGAATTTCGACTGGGAGATAGAGAGCTATGCATGAAGGGAAGTGATGGATGTAGGAAAAGAGAAGAGCGAGAGAGAGATGAATAGATGGATGAAGGGAACGGAGGTATGTAGGAGATGGGGAGAGGTTTTAAGAATTCTGGTCTTTGCTGCTGAGCAACATGAGTGTGATAGCTGGATTATTTACCAAAGTAGAGCGCATTTAACAAGGCTTTTCTGCCCTACAGACTGCCACACTTAACTACATTGGTGACCATCGGAGAAAGCTGTCATCGGTAAGTCTAGCTCCCCATGGCCAAAATGCTTACTTCACTTTATCGTATTTTGTTTTGTTCTTATTTGATTTTATTTGATAGTATCTTATTTCATTTTAAAGATTAGGCGGTCGGCAGTGCTAGTAGTAACAGGTTCCATACTGCTGTAGTCCTGTAACGACTTTTGATCCAATTTAAAAAAGCTGTTTATACGGGAAAAAAGGCACCGAACAGAACGTAACAACGTAATCTGCTTGGATGGTTAAGCTGTTACGTTACCACTACCAATGCATGTGTAGTAAAAGTTACATCTATCAATCATTTCAGGCAGTGTTACACACTGGCGGAACTGCAGCAAAAGGGAGAAGACGAGAAACTTCAGGAACGGCTGGCTGAACTACGACCCCAGCTCAGCTGCCACGACCCGGCCTTACTGCAGCTCACCTCGGTACGGCTAGGCCTGGTATTCTATCAGCAGTGTGCTTTCTTTCTTTATCTTCTAACCAAACGACTGTTAAATTATTAGATTATCCTTGACACTTAAAATAGTCACACACACACACATACACACACACACACACACACAAACACATACACACACACACACACACACATACACACACACACACATACACACACACACACGCGCGCGCGCGCGCGCGCGCGACGGAAATTTGCCTCACAGTGACGACATAGTAAACAACAGGACAATTTTCGTTTGCAATCTTTTATCATCCACAGGGCTCCACGGGTCTCTCCAAGCTTGTGCAGCACTCGACCCACGCCATCCTCAACAGTAACCGGTACGTCGCACTGGCTCTACACATGGACCAACAGGTACGGCGTTTAGAACATTGGTTCTTTAGAATGAATTAGTCATAATCTCAAAATACTTTACAGTTAGACACGTGTTCTTATGTCCAAGTGGCTCGGCCACGTGGCTCCTGTGCTTGTGGGATAGGCTCTTTCACCAAGGTGTAAAAATGGGCACATGACTTCGGTTGGGGAGGTAAAGGGCTGTTGAAGGAGAAGGGTGGGCTCCGCCTCTCAGCTCAATACCATGCTCTAGACACAGTGGATAACTGGCCTTACAGCATCAAAAAGGCTCACTTTCTGTCATTTGTATGTGGCACTACCTTTTTGTACGTTAACTGATGAATAAAAGAAGGTTGTGTAACGAAGAAGACTTTGTTCAAGTGCTGTCCTTGTCCGATTTAAAGCAAATACCTTTTTATTCGGACTTCAGTGCAGAGCCGTGTTCTCCACGCTGTTTTGTAACGTCGCCTGGAACGTGTGCCACCCCATCATCACGGGCTGCACGTTCGTGGTTCCTACTACAGACGCGCCGGACGCAGAGGACATTCTCTCAGCCGTCCAGGATGAAAGGTAGGAGTTAGGCCATGTTGATTTGTCTTGATTATAGATTACTAGATTATAGATTTTAACATTATAGATGACATCGGTGCGCTTCAATTTTTGGCTGTTTCCAAAAATAATTATAGAATTTTAAAAAATTCAACCATATTCTAAATCGTACAAAGCAGTTTCAAAATAAGCAAATATATTCCATGGATTGCAAAATCAAACATCGAAAATGAATTCCAAGGTCTAAGAAGATGTGAAAGAACAAAAAAAAAATGATTGAGAAGAATCTATTTTTCGGTATAATCCAAAGATTATTGCACAACAAATGTAACAGGTACAATGTATGGCAAAATGTTGTGCAGACTGATGACTCAAATCTATCCAGTACAATATACGCGTATGTTATAAAGATTATTAGCTTTTTGTACATCCTCACCTACAAAGCTAATCATTTTTTTGATTTACTTCATCATAAAACAATGCTCGTGGAGCCAGTCATAAATGTGCAGTGGTTTCAGCATAATATAAAACGTTTACGCAGAGAACCATTACGTGTATCGGTCCTAGCATTGGTAGAAACAAAACAAAACAGCTTAAGCTATTCAACACTCATAGCTATGGTTAGAGTACATCTATCCCTATACATTGCATGGTAAGTTATACATTATTGACATAAGGCACAATGAGGTGTTATATGTTTACTATAATATTGATATAAGGCACGATGAGATGTCAAGTGTCTACCATACAGCTACATTTAATAATGGACGACTTTATGCTACTTGTCTTTCTAGGTGCGACATTTTGTACTCTCTCTACGTCAAGAACTTCTACACCATCCTCCATCATCCTCGCCTCCAGGATTTCGACCTGTCTACGCTAAAACTTGGTAAGAGGAAACACATCTTTACCACAATCATTTTTACTAATCAAGAAGAAAATATACAGGGCACTGACCTGATGCACTCTAGCAGAGAGCTAACACCAAACATCACCTCTGAAAATACGAATTACATTTAAAAAATACAAATTATGAAGTGCAATCACAGTCACAATACGAATAACATTAACAAATACTAGAAAGGCCGACATTTGCTTGAGAGCAAATACAGCATATTTCAGCCATCTCCCTCATGTAGCGATAGGCCTTGAGGTCGTTGACCCCTTTGGCCATTGGAAAATGACCCAAAAAATTCCCAAATATATCATTTTAAAGTGTTCCATGCCAAAAATTATACATGGGTCATTTGGATAAATATCTAGAGCACCCCTTTACCAAATTTCGGGTCATTTGGTTGTAAAACGAGGGAACAGGAGCAAAAAATGTCAAATTTTTGTCTAAAAATGGCCATAAAATTGCAATATTAAGCATTATGTTGTACTGTATGGAAAAACTGTTATTGAATTCATACGCACAAAATTGAAGGGCACTTTTAGACCAAATTTCAGGTCATTTGGTTGTAAAACGAGGGTACAGGAGGCAAAAATGTGCTTTTTTTGTCAAAAAATCGCAAAATTAAGCATTTTGTTGTACCGTATACCAAAACTGTTATTAAATCTGGGTGGGCATATGATCAGGGCACCTCTGTACCAAATTTCATGTCATTCGGCTGTAATACCAGGGTACAGGAGCCCAAAATATACATAACAATTGACAAAAACCTCAATAAAATCATTTCAAAGGCAGATATGAAAAAAATGAAAAAAACACCTGAGGGTATTGGCTTACTCTACCTTTGTGCCAAATTTCAAGTCAATCGGTTAAAAAACGGCGGAGTTGATTCGATTTGAAGATTTGGCAGGAGAAAGAAAGAAAGAAAGAAGAAAGAAACACTAGAAAGGCCGACATTTGCTTAGGAGCAAATACAGCATATTGCAATCCATCTTCATCCTTGAAAAAAATCCCCCAATTCAACAATTTGAAGTCATGTTTGCTCAATGGGAAAATGAAGTACTGTGGGCACTTGTCCTACACACCTTCATGCCGAATTCTAGGTCATTTGGTTTCAATATAAGGGCATAGGAGCCAAAAATATACATTTTTTTAGTTAAAAATGGCAAAAAATCCCAAAATGACTCATTTTATAAGTGCTCTATGAAGAAAGTGTTGATGGAATCCTGTTGTCATATGTCCAATTTACCTTTCTGCCAAATTTCAGGTGATTTGGTTTACATACAAGGGCAAAGAAGCCAAAAATATACATTTTTAGTCAAAAATGGCTGAAAACCCCAAAATAACTAATTTTTGAAGTCATCTATGAAGAAAGTGTCAATGGGGTCCTGTGAGCATATGTTCAATGCACCTCTGTACCAAATTTCAGGTCATTAGGTTTTCATACAAGGGTATAGGAGCCAAAAATATACATTTTTTGTCAAAAATGGCCAAAAAGCCTAAAATAACTCATTTTTGGAGTAAACAATGAATAAAGCATTGATGGAGTTCTGTGGCCATATGTCAAACGCACCTATGTACCAAATTTCATGTCATTTGGTTTTAATACAAGGGCATAGGAGCCAAAAATATACATTTTTAGTCAAAAATGGCCAAAAACCCTAAAATAACTCATTTTTTAAGCGATCTATGAAGAAAGTGTCGATGGTTTTCTGTGCTCATATGTTTAATGCACCTCTGTACCAAATTTCAGGTCATTAGCTTGTAATACCAGGGCACAGGGGCCCAAAATATACATATTTTATCTAAAAATGACCAAAAACCCTAAATATCATAAATTCTAAGGCCTCTATCAAGAAAGTGAATAAAACGCCTGGGGGTATTTGCTACTTCTACCACCCTGCCAAATTTCAGCTCATTTGGCCCAAAAATGAAAAAGTTGAATCCATTTGAAGATTTGACAGGAGGAGAACGAAAGGAAAAACAATATATTGCATCCCATACTATGTATGGGGATTGCAATATAATTACGAATACAATATATTTCACCATACCTATGGTATGGCTGAAATATAACTAGTAAAGGTTTAGGTTGGGTAATTTAGCATTGTACAACAAAATCGTTTTACGAGTTGTAAATTGAAGGATTTAGGTACCAGTGTTGCACCAGTAATATGACGTATGTGCTTGCGGCTTTAGATCACGTGAAGGGACTGGTTGGTCATATAACCTGGCATGCCTGAAGAAGCTCGAAGAGTCGGTCGCTAGTTTGACTTGGAACGATGTTGCGTTCCGAACAATGTTAGCACACCGTTTTTCGATTCTAATATCACCGTGCAATTTATCAAAGTGTCAAATGGGATGTAGTTCGCAGAATATCATTCTGTGTATTCTCTCTGAAGCTCTATCTATATGATTATTGTTGGAATGTCATTTTGCTTGCCCCCTCCCAGTTCCAATGTTAGATTGTGATGCAAACTTGATATGAAGAACTTGATGTTTTAAGTCTCCTGTGTTTCTTTGTATCTAGTAATGACAGGAGGAAACATGGTGTCCAAGGCGCTGGTTACGACGTCTTCTCGTGTTCTACCTCACGTGACGGTCGCTGTAAGTAAACGATGTTCATACATCGATGAAGGTTAGACATCCAGGTAATAAGATACGGCAAATAGCAGTTACTGAAAAAACTGGATAACGATTTTGGAAACGTAACGGTCAGGCGTTTCAGACAACATCCTTTCCCCAGTGACACTGAAGAGATATAGTTGAAGAGAAGGTTTTATATCCTAACTATGATTTGATATACAAATGAGACTAACAATTTGGAGTAGTCCAATTGGGTTACCGAGGTAAGACAAAGTCATATTGGACTAAAACAATTGTACAGTTGCTTGAGCAATTGCTATTTGGCATACAATGATGTTTATCGTTGCCAAAATCAGACATTGATATCAATATCGCATTTGTAAAATTCAAACAATCATATCTTCTTTTCTGAATAACATTTGATATTTTAAAAAAAATGTTCTGCTCAGAATGTGTTCGGTTCGACGGAAACGTGCTTCGTGACCACCACTGTGCCGGAAATGACGCCAGAGGCCCAGAGTTCCACGGTGGGAATGGTACTGCCACATGTTCAGGTAAACATCTAAAGTTCTTTCTGATCGACCAGAAAACGTCTTCAATATTGCAAATAAGGACGTTATATGAACGTTTATATAACGTCCTTGAATATTGTAAGCCTTGCTAGTATGGAGAGCACAGAGCTTTCCTTGAACAAATTTCTCAACCAAAATGTTCATTTAAGCAAGGACATTATATAACGTCCTTGATTTAAGTAGATATTTTCGGACTTTGCTACATTTTGCAGCTATTCTCCCCGGTGTTCTTATTAAGACACATTACACGAAACTACATGACATACAAATAACATGTACAACATATACATTCAAAAAACTTCCACAGCATTAAGGCAATAAAAACACAACTTTACATGATGAGGTTCTTTCCCCTTTCTAAAACATCTCCGGGACCCTTGCAATTTCAGCTGATTTCAGGTGTGACACATGTACAGTCTGTTCATAGAGAGCGTTTTGTAGCCGTGGATCGGTGATCTAATTGCAGAAACTGGACAAATAGAGTCTATAGTATGCTAGGGCAGTTAGCCGACCAGAAGAGTACGTTTCCTCACCACGAAGCCTGTCCTGTGGTGAGGATGCTGATAATTCTACCGATCCACGGAGCCTAGTAGAGGCTAAGCGTTTTGAGCATTTGTTCTGACTGGTTCTCATTTTGGTGCTGTAACGTTACAGCTTAGGGTCGCTGACGATGACGGCAACGGCGTGCCAACAAACACGGTGGGAGAAGTGGTTGTCAAGGGATACTCAGTGTTCCAGCAGTACTACGGAGACGAGGACAAAACTGCAGCCGCGAAGACAAAGGACGGGTGGTACAGAATGGGGTGGGTATACCAAGCCTCATTCGCAGACTTCTAACGTTACCAGCGCTGATTCGTGATTTTCAACATGGGCTAATCAGGTTCTCTAATACCCCCCTCACATTAGCGAAAATTGATCGACGAATCACAAGGAGGCATGACCCTGATACCGACGAAGAAATGGCAGAGTTCCCCCCCTTCCCGTCAGGGTCATGCCTCCTCGTAATTTAGAGCCCGCAGACTCGTCGTCCGATCAATTTTCGCCTGATGTGAGGGGGGTATAAAGAGAGAGTACCGGAAGCGTGGAGCTCCCCCTTTTGGGATATAGTAACTCTCCTTGAGTAACTGCTTTTTGGCGTATCTTATAACCTGAATGTCTAACCTTCATCGACGTATGCTGGAGGTATACTGACGTCAGAATTTTCTATCTTAAACAGAGACATGGGGTGTATCGGCGACGATGGACTCTTGAGAATCACTGGGCGGAAAACGGTGAGTCGTATTCGCATGATAATATTAACAGCTACTGACGAGCAACTAGATTTCAGACGTTTCAGCATCCACTACCTTTCATCAGTCACTGGCAAACTGAACATGTTTCCTGAAAAAAGTCTGTCAGTTTCCAAAATCTATCCAGTTACATGAGGAACTGTTATCTTGCGTTTTTTATCACCTGGATGTCGATCCTCATCCACGGTTCAATAGTAGTTGACAACTATCTTGATCCATTTGTGTTTGACTACAATATGACGGAATCAGGCTTACGTTCATCCCTGTGTGAGTGGATCAAATATTTCAGTCTGGTCTAACTGACTGGAAGTGAGTTACTGAAAGCAGCTATTGTGCAAAACTGGTGTTTTATGGCTAGAGGCGGTCGACAGATTACAAACAAACAAGCAAACAAACAAACAAGCAAAGAAACAAAACCAGAAGAAACTATTCTAGTCCACAGAGAGATCTAACTTCTTGTTGATGTGTCTATTTGGAAGGAGTTGATCATTAAGGACTCCGAGAACATCTACCCCGCGATGATTGAGTTGCCATTGCAGGAACATCCGGCCGTGCAAGACGTAAAGGTGAGTCCACGTCATTGTGATGCCTGCTTTGATGCTTTAAGAAACGATAATTTAAAATGTATACCTAGAAATATACACGTCATACCCATGAATCTTATTTTGACACTTTGTATATTTTGATGTCTTTTGTATCACTCTTTTCGCTCCCGACCGGGCTCCGGATTGGAAATGTGACCTAAGCCTTTGCAGGCTCTAGGAGTCGGGATTCTAAGGCCTTGGAAAAATGCTGTGTTGCTGGTTACGGGCCTGAATGATATTAGGTTCAATAGGGTGCGGGGGTCTCGTACTCTTTCTATTCGGATCAAATGCAAATGCAAGGCACAAGCATATCAATATATTGACACAAGCATATCAATATATTGAAAATCTCTCTCTCTCTCCCTCTCCCTCTCTCTCTTTGAAGAAAGAGATATACAGAAAGCCGATGATAGCTACATAGATATGTATATATAGAAGCTCGTAGACTTAGATTAATAGATAGATACAATTAAAAGCGCTGTCATTTATCGTCTGGCGATTATTTCAACTTTGCAATTGAAAACCACATCTCAAACAAGATTAATGTGGAACACGTGGTCCATTCCTCCACAGGTAGTCGGAGTGCCGGATGCTGTGTACGGAGAGGAGCTGTGTGCCTGCATCATGTCAGTGACTTTACATAAACTACTCCATTGCAATATCAAATCAAAGAATTATGTTAGCCCTTATCGTTATGTTAACTAGGTTGTTAAGCTTTATCCTATTTCTCTATTTTGTACTTTGTGTAATAGTTGTTGCCATACATTGTGTCATGTACAATTGTCGTGCAATAAAGTTCGTCTTCTTCATAAACTGGAAATTTCTGATCATTCTTTTCGTTTGTAAACATGTGGAAGCTTCCATACTGATGTCTAGCGATTGACTATCGATTGATAAATGAATTGATTGATTGATTGATTGAATGATTGCATATATAACAATGTTCATGTAGTGCCATTTCAAAAGATTGCGTTTCCGTTGCAGTTTTTTTTCTTTCGCATTGGCAAAATGTCGTGATTTTGAATGTTTTTTTTCTACCAGCCTCAAGAGTCGGGAAGGCGTTGGAGAAGAGGAAATGAAGCAGTTTGCGAATGACCATGGAGTATGTATGACTCATGCGTATACGGATTTCACATACACAAGATTTTTAAAGCCTAAAGATAATACCTGTTGATTCGCCCTGATGTAAATGGTACATGCTGGTTTTTCTGCTCAGCACTCAGCGTTTGGGAAAATGTATGGCAGTTAAAGTCATACCACTACATCTCTCTGCTGTTGCACAAAGTTGTGTGGCCTAAGGGCTATAGATGGGTATCGCCCCTAGATGGGCACCGCCCCATGCACCTATTTGTATAGGAATTACGTTAACTCTATCTTAAACGGGATAATGTTATTCGATAAGTCTCCAAACTGTTGAACTGCCTTGCATGTTGATTGATATTCACACAGTTCCAATGAGGATTGCATATCTCTCTTACGATAGACAGAACATTTTAAGACAGAATTCACCCGTTCACAACTTTTCCTTCTTGTTCTAACAGCTTATAGAAGAGTACACTCCAGAATACATCCTGTTTGTGGACAGTTTCCCTAAGACAACTAACGGACGTAAGGTGAGACCGTGATTGTAGTCGCTTAGATGAGAAAGATTATCAATACATGTTTTTACAGTGATCAAATTCAGTGACAGAAGTTTTGGTAATTTTAATAACGAACATATTGTTTTGGTAATTTCTATAGCAAACATATTAATGTTGATTTTTATATACTTATTATTGTTTTCATTATTTCATTTTTATCATCATCATTACTATTATTATCATTTATTGCATGTGACTGTATGTACTGTAATTATTTGTTTGTGACGCAGGGGCAACTAGCATTGTGAATCAGTGACAATGTTAAACATTGGGCTGGACATTCCTTGTTAAACATAACAGAAAATAGAATATAAACACAAACGCACCACGTAAACTGTTCGTGGAATTCGTACTTGTGAATATAATAGTGCAGTGATCACTTGATCTGAGTAAAAAGAATATCACTGTACCGTTAGAGCTAAACTCTATGTACGATACCGTATTATTCCCTTATGTACCAAAACTCTGTTTCTGCCCAGGTTGACAGAAAGAACCTGAGAAGTGCTGCTATGGAACGATTGGGGCTGAAAGAACTGGACTCGTGAAGATCGAGTGAAGAACATTACGCCACATCTAAATTTAGTATTTGTAAGAGTTGATGATGATGTATTTTGATTTAATCTCCAAGCAGATCCTACGGTAGCATAAAGTAGAATCAAAAGCTGGCAGAAGAGTGAAGCCGGCCCAGGAGTGTGTTTCGCTCCCTTTTTAACTCCCTTTGGCTGGCTATACTCCTTGGCCAGCTTTGATACTATTTGATGTCATCGTAGGATCTGTTTGGAGACTAGTTTTGATCAACTACGTAAGAAGCGTATCTAAGGCAAATAAGCAGTGCACATTTACACGTGGAACCATAAGAAACTGTTGTTCATTCGTATCTACACAATACCTGTGATGCCCAGTTTTCTTTAATCAGTCATCTGCCATTATAAATGTCGTACACTGCTTTGGTATATTGAAACCAGATTTCTCAGAGCAATGTAGTGAAATGGCAGTGTCACACAGATTGGCAACTGGCCTGTGTGGATCTTGATAAAGTCAAGTCAAGTCTGTCTAGATTTAATGTTACAGTTTGACTATTTGCCTTTATACAGTGCGAATCTAGCGAGGCCTGATCTTCATCTCAGTGTGTTTAAGAGAGTAGTGATAACCCTTCCATGATTTCCAGTTCACCCCATCTGCATAAGACTGATGATCCCCGCCATGGTACAGACCATTCAGGTTAGCAGTATGACAGTTGGAGTACCACCAGCCTCCCTTGTATGCCTGGGCACAGTCGAAACTTTCGCGAATATCATTTTCCTTATCCTTGGTTGAGAAGCACATGGACGAATGCCGGGCCATACTGTTTCCTGAATGAAAATGAACTTTATTAAAACAACTTCGGAAGACCACGTTAGCGAAGTGCTTTTTTGAGTTCTCACACATTACAACTGACCTTTTACTAATTGGTGTTAAAACATTCTTTGTTATGGGAATTTTCTAGGCTTGTCATAGGATGCACATTGTGTTAAAAGACGATTTCTTGAAGGTGAATTTGAGAACTTGATATAAAAGTTCACATTGAAAAATTTAAAAAAACATGGAGTCATCTGACGATTTACCGAAGTACAGAAAATAATAGATACGTACAATACTTGTTTCAAACCTGGATGATTTTTTAGTATGATCAGCCATATCATAGACATGCGGATGATGCAGTAGTAACGTTAGTGGTCATACCTGCAGTTCCTGAGTATCCCTCCACAGTTAGCCTGTACAGGTGCCCTTCGTCCTCCACACTAAAGTTGCTGTATTTGGCATAGGTCGAGTTTCCCTCGAAGTCTTCCAGGTCCACCCTCAGCTCGTACCCTCCCTGTGCCGTCAGGTGGTGCAGGTTGTCGTTGCCTGTGAGCTCAATAATGTTGATAACTTATAGGTTTCTGTATAAAGTCTTCTTGGGATAAGACAAATGTAGGCTAATTGCTTATAGGCACTGCCAAATGGACGAAACTGTCACCTACCAAGCCAGAATTCTCCTCCCAGGTCCCCAAACCCCGTCTTGTAGTTCTGCCAGTCCAGGTAGAAATCTACCGAGCCGTCCTTTCGCCTCTGGATCACCTGAGAGGTCAACAAACAGATGTCACTTTTTCAGCAACAATGCATGGACATCAGATGTATTGTTTTGCAACATGGGTGTTTTGCGATTCGAGTAGTAATGTAGCAATAGGTGTGCGTTTTATCTCAGTTTTGCGTTAGTATGAATTTGTAGGATTTCTACCGTTTGAGAACCATTTTCCGTTTCGATAGTTTTATTTTTGAAACCCAACAGTTCATGTTTTCGGTTTCAAAGCCATTGCTGATTGATAGACCACATTTCCGTCTGTGTTGTCACCACGTCTTTTCATATCGTTCGTAATGATTGAGGTATTTGATGGTGTTCAGAATTTGAAATATTCAATAATTGAAATACCGTCCATCCTCCCCCGTCAGCGTCCATGTCACAGTAGACATGAATGGGGCTTGTGACTTCTCCGACTGGATAAAGGGTGTAGACCCCGCTCGTGTTGTGGCCGCTGTTGAGAAGTTCATTGCAGGACTGGGGACCAGCTACCTTGTCTGTGGACGGGTTGCAAGGCAGGTCAAAATATGACAGACTAAAAAGATAAAAGACTCGCGCTATCTTTACAAGAGGTTAGCATCTGGAAAATCTCGTAATCTTTGCTAATCTGTGACAGTTATTATGACTTCCTACCTTCCAGCTGCTGCAGGTTTGTGGTGCATTGTTGTAAAGTTGTTGCTTGTTGGTGGATAGCGTTGGCCTGTTGTTGCAGGGTTTCTTCCTGTTGTTGCAGGGTTTCTTCCTGTTGCAGTAAGGCAGTGCCCTGTTGCTGGATAGTGGTGTTCAGTTGCTGCAAGTTGCTGCCTTGTTGCTGATTGGTGGTCTCTAGTTGCTGCAAGCTTTTGGCTTGTTGCTGATTGGTGACCTCTAGCTGCTGCAAGCTGCTTACTTGTTGCTGATTGGTGGCATCTAGCTGCTGCAAGCTGATGGCGTGTTGCTGATTGGTGGCCTCTAGTTGCTGTAGGCTGCTGGCTTGTTGCTGATTGGTGGCCTCTAATTGTTGCAAGTTGCTGGCTTGTTGCTGATTGGTGGCCTCTAGTTGCTGCAAGCTGTTGGTGTGCTGTTGGATCGTGGTGGCTTGTTGCTGATTGGTGGTCTCTAGTTGCTGCAACATGCTGGCTTGTTGTTGATTGGTGGCCTCTAGTTGCTGCAGAGTTTCCTGCAGCTGCTGTAAAGCTGCAGCCTGCTGCTGGATGATGCTGTCCTGGCTGCTGACTGTCGCCTGAAGAGCCTCAATGGTGGCCTGAAACTGTTCAAATATCACTCTCAAACCTTCTGCGAAAGAACCTTTTAACTTGGTCTAAGACGTACATGTAGATACCTCGGCGCGCTGATACACATAAGCAACTATTATCAAATTTAAAGTCAGTAGATGGCAATGAGGCTCATACTCCCATGTCCAAAAATTCCCTAATCGGGATGTTTTCATATTCTGTACATCCAAACCTCTTGGATTGTTTCCAAAGCACTCTAACGTTCTCCACATACACATGTACGGCTTTTAGTAGTGTTTCTTCCATGGTGGTAATCGCCCAAGCTATATGTTTGGATTCTGTGCTATGATGTAAGAACGATGAAAGTAAATTTGGGTTGCCACAAGGACCAACACACAAATTTGTTCCATTCATATGAAGAGTAGCAAAGAAATGATTTATTGTTCGTTTGTGGCCCTTGAGAGCTGTTTAAATTATCGTTTAAGTTGCTCACATGGACAGAACCATTTCGTTCATGTATTCAATATTTACAGCAAGGTAGATACATCGCATGAATACATACATACATACATTGACAACATACATGGCGACCATATCTTGTTTCCCTGGGAATATACACTACTGCCACTAGGAAGAAAATATTAACCTTATATCTTTATGCTGAAGTTACAAAACTAACTCCACTTTCTCAATAGCTGTACTTACTTCAGCCAGGTCTTGCGGTGCTAGTTGCTGCAGCTGTCTATCAAGGCTGTCTGTCCTGTTCTTCAGCTGTTCAATCTGCCCCTCCAGGCTGTCTTGTGTACTGAGGAACAGCAGGAGATGATCTAGAGCCGGACAGGACGGAGCTGGCTGAGCCGGACAGTGCAGTGTAATCTGTCCCGTGACTTCACTGCCTCCTCCTGCCGTCTCATGGTGGACTATCTCAGGGAGGTTCTTGATATTTGCTGCGCCCCCTTGTTGCAGAAGAGCGAGGAGAGCCAGAAGCACCACCTTACTCATGGTGTAACGTCTTGTCAGAAATGGGTACTGTGAGCCGTGTGGGGCAGTAATTCAGCACATTGTTGACAAAAGCTCAAAGAAGATTGTCCACTTCACATTCTTATGCGGCTGTGGACCATCATAACCTACAGTAAAACACACCGTTGTTTAGCACGGAATTTCTTAAAATTCATCTCAATAAATGTGTCCATGCAGAATGGCACAAAGTTATGTCACAGGAATGAATGGTTATTTTATTGATGTCAAGACCAGGTGGCAGCTTAGTCCTATTGAAATAAGGAAGTACTGGGTTTACAACACTTTCTGCCAGCTTGAAGAGGAAATGCTGTAAGGCATCAAAGATAGCTATGCAGTCGAAAGACAGGTGGATAGCTTTTTTGCACAAAGGGTTGTTCTGAGGGTTAGATGACATTGTTGTTGGTAGATATTCAAAACGCCGCACACATGTCAATGGTGAGCAACTCCAATCCCCCAGTGCCTCCTGTGGACCATCTCGGGGAGGTTCTTGGCGTTTGCTGCACCTCTTTCTCATAGTGTAAAGCAGCAGCGTGGTCATTCCAAGAACAACAATGATTGTACAGCACATTCTTGGCTGGCGGTCTCACAAGGGCCGGCCTGTAAAATTAAGTGCATAGTTGTCGAGTACTGAACGTTGTCTCCATAAATTTCTCCATGCCGAACGTAAGTTGGCCAACTTGATGGCACAAAGGTTCCCATGGAAATGACTAGTTGATTGATTGATTGATTGATCGATTGATCGTATGCCACTTGAACACGGGTAGTAGATAAGTCCAATTGTGAAACAGGGGAGGGGGTTACTGAGTTTACAATACGCTCTGTCAGCTTGCAGTATGTAGTTGAAATGCGGCCACTGTCAGCCTGTACAGGTGCCCTTCATCCTCCACAAGTCCAAATAACTCTGAGGAAGACGCCCGACAGGTATCGAAACGTATTAAAGCAAAAGAAAAGTCCTACATCCTGCACCAAGTTAAACTGTAACTTGACACTGACTAAAGGTCAGAGTTCAAACTAAACAGTCACGCAGCTGCTGCTCTGCCTTAACATCAACGGAGAAACGATGGACAAGGAAATGGCTGATGAGGTGAGTCAAGCAAACGAAGACGCGCTAGATTATAAACTATTATCTACAGAAACACAGACAGTCAGCCAAAGCCAATTTATTGTTTTGTTTGAAATCTATGAAGCGCACAGCATCGCAATGTTTAGTGTCCAAGTAACGCTATGTTGGGGAGGGGGGTATTTTTTGGCAGCCGCCAAAACACTGGCAATCTTTGAAAGCTGGAATTGAATTGACTTACATGATTTAAAAATGTTGAGACAGGTTAAAAGGAGAACAGTTAAAGTGTGCTTCTAATAGCCTGAATACTGTGAGTGGAAGCCGCTTAATTGCATGGTCTATTTACCAGCGAATTTCGTGCAATTATCCGGCAAGTGCAACAATGCGAAGTTATCCAGCTGGACTTTTAATATCGGTTTGGGATTTTGGGATTCCATGCAGTTAACAGAAGTGTGCGTTAATCCGTTGTGCAGTTAACTGGCTTCTACTATGCCAGACCCCAGCCCGATCTCAAAAATATATCGTGTGGCTCCACACGATAGATATTTTTTTAGGCGGACCGGGGTCTGATGACCCAGGCTAGCTTTTGTCGGACTGCCATGCGTCTGATTTTCAGTC
The DNA here is from genome assembly GCF_000003815.2 of Branchiostoma floridae. NCBI lineage: Eukaryota > Metazoa > Chordata > Leptocardii > Amphioxiformes > Branchiostomatidae > Branchiostoma > Branchiostoma floridae. The sequence goes on along the minus strand of NC_049987.1, from coordinate 20,599,585 downwards.
TTGGTGGATCGCGTTCCGCAGTCCGCTGGAGATCTATGAGAAGCATGCCAACTTCCTGGTCGCTGAGATCGCCATGTATATGATGGCTGCGCTCACATTGGTGCATGGTGAGTGGGGGATCATCATAATGGCAATACACTAAACATCAAGCTTCACAGTAAGAATGAGAGAAGTATTCATGACAACTAGATCTCTTTTGCATCAATCAATTCACAGCTAAGATATAAAATCTCTCCAACAAGATTTATCTGCAGTGTCACTAACAAAAGATACCGGATGGCTGTCTGAAACGTCTGACCGTTTCCAAAATCACATCCAGTTGTCTGAGTAACTGCTTTTAGGCGTATCTTATTACCCGGATGTCTAACCTTCATCGGCGTAACTATTCAAAAGGTATGCATTAGACAATTTGCACTAATACACCTGACGCATTACAATCAACAGTTTATTCGTTAGGGGGCATTTAGCTATTTTCTTTTCGGCTAGGAACTTTCAATGTACAATATTTGATGCGAAACATCAATATCAATGAAAAAGACAAAATCACTATATTTCACTATTTTTCCTTAAACATACGATGATTTATATACTGTAATTGAAATACGATATAGCAAGGTGCCATCGGTCTACTTTGATGGTGAACACTAAGGGTCATGATCACACGATACACATAACTCGGGAAGGCTTGAATGGATCTTTACGATGTATGATAGGGGTTGTCAAATGAAGAAATAGTTGGATTTATGCCCCACTGGTGGCTTTCTACGTTAATACAACGGAACGTCCGTGATTGATATCTCGTTTCTGCTATCTCAAGAGCCTTTTTTTTACACCCTAAATCGTTTCCCCAAACAAAGCGCTCCGCAGAGGTGGGCGGTACCGGAGCCTGTGGCTTGCAGCGCTCCTACACGGCGTGGTGACGGAGACGGTTTGCTACTGGGTACCGGAGATAGACAACTTCTGGCACGCGCAGTCCTCCGTCATGATGCTGGGCAGGAGGCTCCCTCTCTACATCATGCTCTGCCGTAAGTGTCACATCAAGACCCTGTCACACGTCCAGGACCTTCCTACGGCTTTGCTCCCGACCACTCCCCGACAATGATCGTCGTCAGGTTTTGAGTATATGCAGCTTGTAATCCATCAAATTCTAGCTCCAATTCTCTCTCTGTGGACGCGTCTAATCTAAGTGGAATATGACGATTGATATTTTGAATCTAGAGTCGGTTTTAGAAGGTTTCGTTTGATAAAATTGCCACAGTTGTGTGTTACAGATCTGATCTTTTGAATTCTGCTGATAATTGTAGTGCTAATTGTAAAATTAACTCTCCCCAGTCTACAAGTTCTACATGCACATTCTGTGTAGATCAATCTTTGTACAGCAAAATCTAAGCGCATGTTTCTATTTGCGTTTTCCTTTGTAGACCCAGTTTACAACTACATGTCCAACGTTGCTGCCAGTCGGCTGAAGCTGGGTATCTTCCCCACGGCTTACGCAGCGGCGCTGGCGGACTCCGTTTCCTTCCACGTGTTTGACATCATCGCCATCAAGCTGCTGTGGTGGACCTGGCACGACACGGATCCCAGCATCTACGAGCGACACTTTTGGGTACTTTTCCCTCTCTTCCGCATATTGATGGATTCTCCTGTCGGATGTCAACGCATGAGTAGTCAAGCCGCCATTCACTTGCCAGGATGGCTCCTCATATGAGAGTGAAGTCCTATAATACATATATTACACTTAAGCGAAGGGCACAACCCACCGTACGTGCAATTTGTCCATACGTATTTTGTTTCACACAACAAGTAAACCGCCTTTTGGTGTAACACATCAGTTTTGTGCAGTACTAGGCACACTCTGTAGACCAAACTAATGTTTGATCCACTCACACCGATAAGGTCTACGTCACATTTCCAAACTTGGGCTCCCGAACGAATAGTAACATATGAAAGACCACAAGATACACAAGACATAAAGAGAATAGTCGTGAGAATTATTTGTGTGTATTTTACGTATACATTTCTATTGTTCGTTTCCACAAACAGCCCTGCCCAGCCCCGGTTAAGAAGGACGCAAATAAAGGTGAACCAACGTTATTTGATACACGTTGTGTATATTTTGCAGGTTCCGTTCACTGCTACTCTCTACAGACTCACCTTCTCCCCTACTTTCACCATACTCTTCTACGGAATTCATAAGATGATGACGGGAAAACGCATGCTGCAAGCCGGCAGGTACGTATTCCAAGTGTGATGCATGCTATAATGCCCTACTCTCCAAGCAGAGGTTGAGTCGCGTAGATATAGAAATAGTAGCGCTCGGAAAAATTTTAATTATTACACACTGCTATACAGCGATCACTGAGCGACCCTACGGCGAGTGACCCTAGTTGGATTGGTGTAACCCTTGATTTAACAATTAGAATATGATATAAGGTTTAAAAGGAACCCGGGACCTCATCTCTCCTCCCCTATGTTGGCCCCCCGCGGGGCCATTTGGGGGTACCTTAGATGATGTACCACTGAAATGTACCAAACGTAAAGGAATCGATCTTTAATTCATAAAATCCGTTGACCGATTTGAGTACTTGTAGCCGAGCTAAGAACACATAGCTAAATATAGAACTCATGATGAAGAGGTAAGGTTACTATTAAACCTTATAAGCACAGCCCATAGAATTTCAACGTGATTTGTGTCCTTTTTACCAGTTTCCTTCAGGAGGCCGCTATCGTCATTCTCACGGGCCTCCTTGCCTTCCCCGCGGCCGTGGCGACACACTTCATCCCGCTGTACCACAGCCTGCACGACGCGCTGGGCGCCAGCTCCGAGGTCTGCGTCCTCGCCGTCATCTACCTGTACATCCTTATTGTGTGGGCGGCGGACAGGAACGGACCGGAGGAGGGCAGACCCAGGAAGAAGGGTAAGTACATTGGACTAACTGCCAGGGTTCTGGTCACGACATGTTTACCTCTCTCTCACACACGAGGCACACATGAAAGAACTTACTCTAACCCCACCTGTACATCCTCATGGTGTGGGTGGCAGACAGGAGCGGTCCGGAGGAGGCCAGGCCCAAGAGGAAAGGTGAGACTGTTGCTAAGTGATTCACATGATGCTCTCTTCCTTTCTCCTCTTTTCCTATGTTCTTGCATACGGAGGCACGCACGCAAGCACTTACTCTAATCGTACATGTATATCCTCATCGTGTGGGTCGCGGACAGGAACGGTCCGGAAGAGCCAAGGAAGAAAGGTGAGTACATTGGACTAGCTGCCAGGGTTCTGGTCACGACATATATACCTCTCTCACACACACGGACGCACTTACGAAAGCACTTACTCTAACCCTACCTGTACGTACATCCTTATTGTTCGGAATGGTCAGTAAATTGAGGCTGCTAGAGTTCTGGTCACCACATGAGAGGAACTCTTTCTCACTCACGGAGGCACTTACTCTTAGACGACCTATACGTCCTGTATACGTGGGTGCATACAGGAATGAGCAGGGGGAGGCTAGGCCCGGGAAAAAGGTGTGTAAAGTGATTGACATGATGCTACACGATCACATACATCTACGCTATACTAATCTATCTAATTTTTTGTTACCTAATTTTTCAATTCTTATTATCAAGGTATTTTTTAGAAGATTACTAAGGACATGTTTATAGTACAACGTATTCTTATTTTCATCAACAGGTGACCACCCTTGGAAGGACGAACTGGCCCTAGTTGTCCTGATTAACACCCTGACCTTCGCTGGACTTGCACTGTTCGCTAAACCGGAAACGATCGTGTCTACGGGCATCCACGAACCTCTCGGGCCATGCAATGAGACAGTACAGTTCTACAATGCTATTGGACAGGTAGGTAAACATGTACATTATCAACTAACAAACTTTGTGGGTCATTGCATGCACATATGTTGATAATATACACTACTAAAGTACACCACTAAATATGATGTTCATTACTGTGTTCATCATAGATAAATATACATCATACATCATGCCTTATGATGTTTATCCGATTCATACCTAAAAGTGTATAAGGTGGCCATGGTATATTGTGTGCGTCATGTAAATGTTACAGCTGAACGATGCTTAGCGGTACATTTGATGAAAAATAAACGAGTCCATTTGTCGAGACGAGACGAAATAGGATTTTACGTAATGCAACACGTTTTTTCCAACGCATCTATTTTTAGGTTGTATCGAAGAGGAAGTATCTGTGTCCCACCGACTATGACGAGGGCTACATGGATTTCCACTGTGTTCCCGGTGGAAGAGCGCCCCCTGGCGTGCACCACTGGTACACCGTGTGCGGAACCCCCCATGAGAACCATGCGGAACACATCACTGTGGTGTGGGGCTTCTGTCTGCTGGGCCTGACCTACTACTACAACCTGCTGGCCTGTTCTGGTCTGGACGAGTCGACCAACAAGAAACACAAAACAAATTGATAGAATGCCACATTTTTAGTTGCTCTTGAGTTGACTTTATCAAAAAATCCAATTCCATGGATCTGTGGGCATGAGTTCAATCCCAGGGTTGGCTCGGCTCGGACATGTTGTAAGGGATTGCTATCGTCTTTCGGAAGGGACGTAAGACGGGGTCCCGGCCTAAAATGGAACCAACCGTTCCTACCTGGCCTGACGAACGCTACGAGATCTATGAGAATATGAGTAAATTGCATTTGGGAATATTGACCAGGCTTTCACTGGTTAATATAATGTATATTCAGTATTAAAAAGAAGGCATAATGGTCTCGTTGAGATTCCATATGTATATTACAACAACCTACAAGCCTGGTCTGGCCTGAATGAGTTGAAGACAAGAAACACAAAACAGATTAAATGTAAGCTTTCCGAGCTACTTTTAAATTGCTTAATCAAATGATGAATAAAATACATTGAGAATTTTCGCACAGACTTTCACCACCAAATATTTATTTAGTCATTCAAGGCATAATGGTCTCTACTAGCCTGGGGGAGTCACCGATCGAGAAACACAAAATAAACTGAGGAAACGCAAGATGAAAATATTAGATTTTCTCCCGCTTAATTGTCACAGCCTGTAAATTTTATCATCCGATTCATAAAATGCCTTATATGTCTGGGTGATGTCTGACCAAGAAACACACGACAAATTAAGAGAACGCGACATATTCGAGCTGTGTTTGGGAACATTGGATTTGCGTACCAAACATGCTCAGCCGTAGAGTTCAGAGTCTAAAACAGTAGCTTAGTCATCAGTAGCTACAACGTTAGTTATCTGTATAGTGAGCATAGCACGCTAAAAGTAATGTTGTTAGACTGTTGTAAACAATTGATTTCAAAGTAATTTATCTAAACTTTTAAGTTAAGAGGTTTTCTAAACATAGTGATTCAAATCAATCTATCTAAACCTAAAGCAATATTCGCTTTGTATCAGGATAGTTGTCATGGTAACAATGTGTCTATCTTGTCAACAGACTTTTAGGTAAAGGAAGTTCCGTTGATACAAACATCCATTTATACTGAACAACTTTGCACTTACCGCGTCAGAAGTTGTATGTATAGAGAAAACAGTCGGGGTTCTTTGGTAAACACTGGCAACATAACGTCCCGCTTGGATCACATAGCCCATTTCTGGCCAGGAACACGATGGAGAGGCTGGTGGTCTTCGCTCTCCTCTCGCTTCTGCAGCAAGGAACTGCAGCAAATGTTAAGAACCTCCCTGAGATAGTCCATCATGAGACATTTGTCAATGAAGCCGAGGGACAGTGTGCAGTGTACTGTCCCTCTCAGCCGAGTCAGTCATGTCCTGCCCTGGACCATCTCCTGTTGTACCTGAATGCACAGCTCAGTCTAGAGGGACAGGTTGAACAGCTGAAGAACAGGACAGACAGCCTCGATGGACAGCTGCAGCAACTGGCACAACAGGAACTCGTTGAAGTAAGTACTGTCATTGAGAAGTAATGGCTCATGCCAGAAGAAGCGTGAATGTTTGTACAGTGTCATCATTGCCTTCATAACAAACAAGATAAGCTACAAAAATCATATAATTTCTACAGTAGCAATGTTTCAGTGCAAGACCAAGAAGAAATTTATGTGATTAAGAGAGTCAATTGTAGCATATCCCACGCATGGAATGATAGCGTCTACATACATTTTCCACAATATGTACGTCTTTTCTGGCTCTCAAACACGAAAATGTTTATTCTCCAAGCGTTTGGGGGGACAATGGTGAACGAGATTTCTTTCACCTGCCAGATCAAAAGAAATCTCGGTAACTGCTACCCTTGACCTTAATATGTGCTTTAAGAATAGAAATATCAGTGATTTAGATAACCATCTAGCTCTAAAATCCGGAACCAATACATTTTCAGGTTACTGAAAGTGACTGCTTATGTTAATGAGACAGCATGCAAATATGTTGTAATATGAGACTTTTGTCCAATAGATTAATGTTTTATCAAAGCTTATGAACGACATTCAACATAAACAGTTTCAGGCTGAAAGTGACTTGAAGGCCACTATTGAAGCTCTTCAGGCGACAGTCAGTAGCCAGGAAAGCATCATCCAGCAGCAGGCTGTAGCTTTACAGCAGCTGCAGGGAACTCTGCAACAACTAGAGACCACCAATCAGCAACAAGCCAGCAGCCTGCAGCAACTAGAGACCACCAATCAGCAACAAGTCAGTAGCCTGCAGCAACTAGAGGCCACCAATCAGCAACAAGCAAGCATGTTGCAGCAACTAGAAACTACCAATCAGCAACAAGACAGCAGCTTGCAGCAACTAGAAGGGACTCTGCGGCATCAGGAAGCCACCATCCAACAACAAACAGCAATTCTACAGCAGTGCGCCACAGACCTGCAGCAGTTAGAAGGTACTTAATTAAGTGTGATGCTATCAAAGCTGCTACCCTCTTTCACACACGTGTTGCAGTGTGTGAAAATGAAATAAAAATGTTTCCAAACCACAAAAAAAGCAAAACATCTAACTGATTCTGACATATGTTATTGTTCTCGCATCTACTGTCACAATACTAATATTGAGGCTTTGGTTCAGTATCTTGTGCGTCTCCATATATGCTGCGATAGATTAGGGTAGCAAGAACTCTCGTCCGACTAAGGGCGGTTTACAAACTTTAAGATTATGCTTGTGACAACTGACAGGCTGAAAGCTCATGAACCTCCAGTTCGGACCACCACCAGGTCATCAGTCATTTTACGAACCTTTTCTTCCAATGCTCTATCCTCAGACAAGGTAACTGGTGCTCGGAACTGTAAGGAACTTCTCAACAGCGGTCATGACACCAGCGGAGTCTACATGATCTACCCTGTAGGAGGAGGGATCAGCCCCATCCATGTCTACTGTGACATGGACACCGACGGAGGAGGATGGACGGTAATTGGTGATCTCAATACCTGCGATGTAGTATCGCGTGGAGAAGCTTTTCGCTCAACTAATTTGCTCAGGCATGCAGTAGTTTTTCTCCTTTCCCTGGTCGTTTCTACATACCTTTTTCCTTAATTTATTCACATTATATTGTCTGTTGTGTCTTAACATGACCACTAAACCAACACTAGCCATGGAATATTTCTTGTCTGTTGTCAAGTCGCTCACATTCTGGATTAATGTGGACGAATTCTTCATGGCTACTTGCATCGCAGTATTACAGCATCAGCACTAACCAGAAACAGATTTTGCTTGAAATACCCTTCTGTTCTTAGGTTTTCCAGAGGCGACAGGATGGCTCCGTCGATTTTTACCTAGACTGGCAGGCTTACAAGACAGGATTCGGGGACCTGAGAGGAGAATTCTGGCTTGGTGAGTGACAAATGTTTGGTACGAGTACCGAGTGTTGTGCTGTGTAGATAATTCTATTTTCTACACAAGCTCTTTAGAATTTGGTCAAAATGTACTGACACCATTTCGGCCAACTTACACAGGCAACGACAACCTGCACCACCTGACGGCACAGGGAGGGTACGAGCTGAGGGTGGACCTGGAAGACTTCGAGGGAAACTCGGCCTTCGCCAAGTACAGTAACTTCAGGGTGGAGGATGAAGGGCACCTGTACAAATTGACCGTGGAGGGATACTCGGGAACTGCAGGTATGGCCTGTTTCTGCCGGTGTTACATCATACAAGGACGTTGCATCATACAATGACTTTTGACCAGGAGCAGATTCACAAGACACTTTATATTGTACTTAACCAGAAGATTCCAGCACGTGATCTTTTAGAAAAGACGGCATGGTGTGCATAAGAACACGAAACAACAGTAATTCAAGTTCGCTATATATTCACACGTTGTTAGTACATCTTGACTTATACACGTGACTTTCTTTTCCATTCGTTAGCAGAGGTTTTTTTAGCTTGGAAACGCATGAACGTCACTCACTTCGTGACGGAATGTAAGTTCAAAGGTATTGACATTGTGCAAATATGCTGCAGGGGTATGATAACACACTCGGCCTTGCATTCATTGAAGTTGGCTTGTAACAAGTCGATGTTCCCTTTCAGGGGATGCCATGGCCGACCACGTTTCCATGTTCTTCTCAACGAAGGATAGAGACAACGACAACAGAGATGGCCACTGTGCTCAGATGTACAAGGGAGGTTGGTGGTATGAAAACTGCCACCATGCCAACCTGAATGGTCTGTACCATGCTGGAAACCATCAGTCCTATGCCGATGGGGTTAACTGGAGAGAATGGAAGGGGTTCTACTACTCTCTGAAACACACTGAGATGAAAATCAGGCCTAACTAAGATTCCCCTTGTCTGTTTGGGGATCTAATAATCAATTTAAACACTAGAAAAGCCAGTTTATCATCTGTGTGAGACGATGATCATATATATATCCTAACAAAATTGTTAAGTAATTCCTAAGGCAGTTCGTAAACTCATTTGTATACTGAAATCATCTCATAAACAATGAGATATAAATAGAATACTTATTTGAGAGGTGTCACAAGACTTTCCACAAGTTAATGGAAAGTAAAGTAATAGGCCAATATATCATTCACCGTTGGAGATGAAGAGCAGTACATTTCCCATGTCTAAAGATAAAGGTGTCAAATTTCACATAGCAAATTATTTGCAATCTAATAAGGAAAGTTTTCATCTCTAAGCACTTCAAATGACGATGTAATTGGTAGAGGCTATAGTAATGGTTTACTTGTATTATCACAATGTGCATGACAGCTTGAAAACATGAAACATGCACTGGTGAATAATAAAACTTTGATTACCAGCTACAGTGTATGTATATGTATTTGTTCTGTTCGTTTGGAACATATGTCTCCGGGAGTATGTACAAAATGTACCTAACTCACGATCACTTATGCTAACTCAAACTACGAATACTGAACTGTCGCCCATAGTCTTACTTGGACAACTTTTAACAAGCCAAACGGACGCGATTGTACAACACTGTGTAGACATATCAGTTGCTGAACCAACACGAAGAAATAAAGACTGGTTCGACAGTGGTGCTCTTCGGCTGGAACTTAAGTAAGCACACGTCTACGTGTATGTTTCCTGTTGAATATTTAACAACACAATATTAAGAAAGTACACGTTTATTATTAATCAGTATACCTGTATTTCAAATAAATACTAATACAATAAAAGTGTTTTTATAGGCTATCAGAGCATGTTGTAAACTCGGTAAATACCTCCCCTCGTGTTTTACAATTCGACTTATCTACGACCTGTGTTTAGGTGACATACGATCAATCGATTAATCAATCCATTAGTCATTGCCGTGGAAACTTTTGTGCCATTCTGGCCAACTTACGTTCGGCAAGGAGACATTAATGGAGACAAAGAACCATTAGTACCCGACAACTCTCCACCCCAGCGGTCCACCGGCAGTCTTGAATGTGCTGTGCACAATCCTCTTTTTTCTTGAATCAACAATGTGCTGAATAACTGCCCCACACGGCTCACACTACCCATTTCTGACAAGACGTTACACCATGGGTAAGGTGGTGCTTCTGGCTCTCCTCGCCCTTCTGCAAGAAGGGGGCGCAGCAAATGTCAAGAACCTCCCTGAGATAGTCCACCATGAGACGGCAGGAGGAGACAGTGCAGTCACTGGGCAGATCACACTGCACTGTCCGGCTCAGCCAGCTCCGTCCTGTCCGGCTCTGGATCATCTCCTGCTGTACCTGAATACACAGCTCAGCCTGGAGGGACAGGTTGAACAGCTGAAGAACAGGACAGACAGCCTCGATGGACAGCTGCAGCAGCTAGTTCAAAAAGAACTGACCGAAGTAAGTACCGCCATTGAGAAAAGGGTTTCGTAATTTGTATATATGGTCCACGTCACATTATTTTTTCCTGTAGGTAAGCAAGCGACGAAATATTCTAATATACAAATTCTGGGACACACAATTTGTTTTTTCTTCCATCAGTGGAATCAAAAACCTCTAAATTTGCGGACGAACTCCGTCGACCTTGTTCACAGAATGAATAACCTTTACATCTCCAACAGTGACGTCGGAAAAAAAAGACGCCGAAGCTATATACTGTATTAAACAGTTTGGGTGTCTTAGCAACGCCTGCGCCTTAAAATCCCAGGGGTAATATTAACACGTGCCTTTCATAGACGTCAACATGTTCATTAATCACCTATCCTTCTCTCCATACAGGTAGAACATAGCAATTACGTGTCCGTGGTTCCTGTTAAACCTAATTACATATTATTCATTTCATAAGAAGAGACAGGAAATATACTTTTGAAATAGAACATCATCTATCAGCACTGTAACGTTTACCGAGTGCACGTGAAGAAAGAACACGTTAAAAACAACAGCAGGTGAACTTGGACAGAATGGTGTTTATACAGTTGTACCCAATGTCTACAAAAGTTTCATTCGAAGTTAAATGAAGTTTGTTTTTATACAGTTCCAGGCCGAAGCTGATCTGAAGGCCAACGTTGAAGCTCTTCAGGCGACAGTCAGCAGCCAGGAGAGCATCATCCAGCAGCAGGCTGCAGCTTTACATCAGCTGCAGGGAAATCTGCAGCAACAAGAGACCACCAATCAGGAACAAGCCACCACGATCCAACAGCACGCCAGCAGCTTGCAGCAACTGATCACAACTATCCAGCAACTAGAGACCACCAATCAGCAACAGGCCAACAGCTTGCAGCAACTAGAAGCCACCAATCAGCAACAAGCCAACAGCTTGCAGCAACTAGAAGCCACCAATCAGCAACAAGCAAGCAGCTTGCAGCAACTAGAGGCCACCAATCAGCAACAAGCAAGCAGCTTGCAGCAACTAGAGGCCACCAATCAGCAACAAGCCAGCTCGATCCAACAGCACGCCAGCAGCTTGCAGCAACTGAACACAACTATCCAGCAACAAGAGACCACAAATCAGCAACAGGCCAGCAGCTTGCAGCAATTAGAAACCACCAATCAGCAACAGGCCAGCAGCTTACAGCAACTAGAGGCCACCAATCAGCAACAAGCCAGCAGCTTGCAGCAACTAGAGACCACCAATCAGCAACAGGCGAGCAGTTTGCAGCAACTAGAAGAAACTCTGCAGCATCATGCAGCGACCTTGCAGCAATACGCCACAGACCTGCAGCAACTTCAAGGTAAAGAGTTAAGTCAAAACTGTTGTGAAAATACAAAGTTGGAATATCAGTCTATAGCATATATCTATTGACCGCTTGATAGCGTTTCTACCCATCCTCAGACAAGGTGACTGGCCTTCGCACCTGCAATGAACTTCTCAACAACGGCCACAATACCAGTGGAGTCTACATGATCTACCCTGTAGGAGGAGGGATCAGCCCCATCCATGTCTACTGTGACATGGACACCGACGGGGGAGGATGGACGGTAATTGATCAGCCATATTTGATCTGGCTTTTCAAGTCAACAAATGCACAAGCTGCCTTGATTTGAAAATCCATTTCCTTCATTGCTCACTTAAACCCAACACCTATCCGATCCAACCTGCCATCTTATTTTTGTTCATTAGATACATGCGATTGTGGCTTCACTCCAAATAATCTCACAATAAGTTGCATGCTCTAGGCTAGCTATGGTGCCTTTCAAGAATATTTTGTAGTCGAACTTTTCACTCTCTGTCAAATTGTCTTAGCCTTCTGCATTTGCTGTCTGGTTCACCGAAATATAGAAATTTTCTAAGAAAAGAGATTTAACATCTTTATGGTTATTAGGTGTTCCAGAGAAGGCAAGATGGTTCAGTAGATTTCTACCTGGATTGGCAGGCCTACAAGACAGGGTTTGGGGACCTCCGAGGGGAGTTCTGGCTGGGTAGGTAAATTCACTCGTCAGTTTGTGCCAATTGTGTGTTTTTATACAAGAATTTAGAGAAATCTGTAATCCTTAACAACACAAAATCATTCCATCAGGCAACGACAACCTGCACCACCTGACGGCACAGGGAGGGTACGAGCTGAGGGTGGACCTGGAAGACTTCGAGGGAAACTCGGCCTACGCTAAGTACAGCAACTTCAGTGTGGAGGATGAAGGGCACCTGTACAGACTGACCGTGGAGGGATATTCAGGAACCGCAGGTATAACCACTAAGGACTACTACTAGATGTACATATGCATACATGTACTGTTATATGTCTGACAATAATGTATCAAAATCACCCACATAAGAAATAAGCATCTTATCTATTATTTCCCTGAACTTTGGTCATTCGTCGGTCATTCCATTTGCAAAACATTTGGGGGCACTTGGAGGTCAAGTACCCTTCAAGAAACCAGCTTTAACGTACTGCGACAGGTGTAAATAATTTTTGGAATAAAGCATAATCTGACACCAAATGGCAGATTAAATGTGGTCTTATAATTCTAATAAGTAAGCTAAAATAGATTGTCTTATTTCGAAGGTTGTCTTGATGAAATTCATTTTGTTTCAGGAGATGGTATGGCTGTACATTCAGCCATGATCTTCTCAACCAAGGATGACGTACATGATATTCACGACTGTGCCCAGAGGTTCAAGGGAGGCTGGTGGTACAACCGGTGTCATCATGCCAACCTGAATGGCTTGTACCACGGTGGAGCTCATCAGTCCTATGCAGATGGGGTGAACTGGGGATTATGGAAGGGCCAGTACTATTCTCTCAAACACACTGAGATGAAAATCAGGCCTCGTTAGATCCACTTGGTCCCGGCTTGCGTTTTTATTTACGATCAAACCGTGATTTAAGGTAATTTAGCAAAATCGAATTTTCTATAGCAAGTGGTTTACCATCTAGTAAGAAAAGTTCTAATCTCTAAGCACTTTAAATGACGATGTAATGGGTAGAGGCTATAGTATTGGTTCACTTGTATTACACAATGTGCATGACTGCTTGAAAATATGAAACATGCATTGGTGAAAAATAACACCTTGATTACCAGCTGCAGTGTATGTACATGTATATGTCCTGTTCGTTTGGAACATGTCTCCGGGAAGTATGTACAAAATGTACCTAACTCACGATCACCCCTGCTAAGGCTTAGGTCACATTTCCAAACCGGGGCCCGGCCGGGTAGCTTTCGGGAGCGAAAAGAATTATATGAAAGACATCAAAATACACAAAGTGTCAAAATAAGATCCATGGGCATGATATGTGTGTATTTCTAGGTATACATTTTTATTTTTCGTTTCTTAAAACATCCCGGCCGGGCCCCGATTTGGAAATGTGACCTAAGCCTAACTCAAACTACGAATACTAAACTGTAGACCTAAATCTTACTTGGACCACTTTTAACAAGCCAAACAGACGCGATTGTGCAAGGTTGTGTAAACATGTCATTTGTTGAACCAACACAAAGAAATAAAGACTGCCTTGACAGTGGTGCTCGTCGGCTGTAATTTGGGTAAGCCATCGTAACGTTTAAATACACGTTTTCTGTTGTAAATATTTACCAACAGCATATTTAGAATATAAAGTACACACATTTATTATTAATCACTATACCTGTATTTCAAATAAATACTATTAGCGATCTTAACAAAATAAAAGCGGTTCTTTTGTAGGCTGTCAGAGCGTGTTGTAAACTCGGTAAATACACTCTCCCCGTGTTTTACAATTCGACTTATCTACGACCTGTGTTTAATTGACATACGATCAATCGATTAATCAATCCATTAGTCATTGCCGTGGAAACCTTTGTGCCATTTTGGCCAACTTACAAATGGCAAGGAGACATTTATGGAGACAAAGAACCATTAGTACCCGACAACTCTTCCCCCCAGCGGTCCACTGGCAGTTTTGAATGTGCTGTGCACAATCCTCTTTTTTCTTGGGTCAACAATGTGCTGAATAACGGCCCCACAGGGCTCACACTACCCATTTCTGACAAGACGGTACACCATGAGTACGATGGTGCTTCTGGCTCTTCTCGCCCTTCTGCAACAAGGGGGCGCAGCAAACGTCAAGACCCTCCCTGAGATAGTCCACCATGAGACGGCAGGAGGAGGCAGTGAAGTCACTGGACAGATTACACTGCACTGTCCGGCTCAGCCAGCTCCGTCCTGTCCGGCTCTAGATCATCTCCTGCTGTACCTGAATGCACAGCTCAGTCTGGAGGGACAGGTTGAACAGCTGAAGAACAGGACAGACAGCCTCGATGGACAGCTGCAGCAACTAGTTCAACAGGAACTGGCCGAAGTAAGTACTGCCATTGAGAAAAGGGTTTCGTAATCTGTATATATGGTCCACGTCACATTATCTTTTCCTGTAGGTAAGCAAGGGACGAAATGTTTTAACATACAAATGATGGGAAACACAAAATGGTATTGCTTCCAACACTGGAGCTAAATTTTGGACAAACTCCATCGACCTTGTTCATAGAATGAATCATCCTTTTATCGCAGAGACGTCTTTTAACAGAGACGTCAGAAAAAAGACGCCGAAGCTATATATTGGGCACCTTGTACACATGCGTTGGGGGCCCTAGCAACGCGTGCAGCTTAAAAGCCCAGGGGCCATACATAGACGTCACCATGTTCATTAATAACCTATATCCTTCTCTTCATGCAGGTAGAACATAGCAGATACTTGTCTGCGGTTCCTGTTAAACTTTTTTTCACATTCATTTCATAAGAAGAGACAGGGAACATACTTTTGAAATATAAAATTATCTATCAACACTAACGCATACCGAGTGCACGTGAAGAAAGAAAGAAAGAAAGAAAGAAAGAACACGTTGAAAACAACAGCAGGTGAACTTGGACAGAATGGTGTTTATACAGTTGTACCTAATGTCTAAAAAGTTTCATTCGAAGTTAAATTGAGTTTTCTTTATACAGTTCCAGGCCGAAGCTGATCTTAAGGCCACCCTTGATGCTCTTCAGGCGACAGTCAGCAGCCAGGACAGCATCATCCAGCAGCAGGCTGCAGCTTTACAGCAGCTGCAGGGAACTCTGCAGCAACTAGAGACCACCAATCAGCAACAAGCCAACATGTTGCAGCAACTAGAGACCACCAATCAGCAACAGGTCAGCAGCTTGCAGCAACTAGAGACCACCAATAAGCAACAGGCCACCACGATCCAACAGCACGCCAGCAGCTTGCAGCAACTGGATGCAACCCTGCAGCAACAGGAGACAATCCTGCAGCAACAGGAGACAACCCTGCAGCAACAAGCGGCGACTTTACAGCAATGTGTCTCGCACCTCCAGCACCTGGAAGGTAAGGAGTAGTTTGAATCCAGAGTTCAGCAAAGTAAAGAGAGATAAGCTAAAGAGATATATTTGTTCAGATGACAACCAATTTCTAAAGGTCCCTGGGCCAGAAAAAGTCAGTAGCTCTCGGCTAGAATTTCAAAGTGGTCGGGAATTCCCGGGTGCACCTTAGTCCATCGTCCTAACCTGGTCGTCGGGGGACAAGGTAGACACCCAGTTTGTACATCATTGATGTAGAAGTTTACATGAAAGCCAGAATAGGATACCTTTCTTTTGAGCCTGCCAACTGTAATAATTTGACCTACATTTACAACCTGTCCACAGACGAGGTAACCGGACCTCAGTCCTGCAGTGAACTTCTCAACAGCGGCCATAACACGAGCGGGGTCTACACCCTCTATCCAGCCGGAGACGTCACAAGCCCCATCCGTGTCTACTGTGACATGGACACTGACGGGGGAGGATGGACGGTACTTCACGTATTGAATATTTCAACTTTTGACCAGCTTCAACACAATCTAGATGAAAGTGTGGTCTATCAATCAGCAATGGCTTTGAAAGCGAAAAAAAGAACTGTGGCGTTCAAAAATAGCACTATCGAAACGGAGAATGATTTTTAGAGTTTTACGAATTCATTCTAACGCACAACGGCGTTCAAAGGCACACTTATTACAACACGAATTGCAAAACACCAATGTTGCAAAAATAACATATTCGTCTGGTGTTCATGCATTGTTACTGAAAAAGTTCTGTTTGTTGACCTCTCAGGTGTTCCAGAGGCGAAAGGACGGCTCAGTTGATTTCTACCTGGACTGGCAGAACTACAAGACGGGGTTTGGGGACCTGGGAGGAGAATTCTGGCTTGGTAGGTGACAGATTCGTGCATTTGACCGTATAATCTATTAGCCAAAGTTGTCTAATCTCAACAATAATTTCCTACAGAAACCTATAAGTTACTAACACCGTCGGACTCCCTTTCACCAGGCAATGACAACCTGCACCGCCTGACGGCACAGGGAGGGTACGAGCTGAGGGTGGACCTAGAAGACTTCGAGGGAAACACGGCCTACGCCAAATACAGCAACTTTAGTGTGGAGGATGAAGGACACCTGTACAGGCTGACTGTGGGGGGATACTCAGGAACTGCAGGTATGACCACAAGAACTACTACTCCATGCACACATGCATACATTCACTGTTATATGACTGAGAACAATGTATCAAAATGATACATAACGAAACAAGCATGTATTATTTTCCTGCACTTTGGTCATTCTTCAGATGACTCCATTCCATTTTCAAAACATTTGCGGCACTTGGAGGTCAAGTAAATTTCGAGGAATCATCTTTAACACCACAATGTGTATACTATGACAAGAATAAATATATAGCAAAGCATAATTTGACACCAAGGGCAGTTTGAATTTGGTCTGATAATTCTAATAAGCAGGCTAACATGGTTGTATTTCTTCAAACGTTGTCTTGATAAAATTCATTTTATTTCAGGAGATGGCATGGCTGTTCATTCAACCATGCTCTTCTCAACCAAGGATAACAGACATGATATTCATGAAAGTACCGACTGCGCCCAGACATTCAAGGGAGGCTGGTGGTACGCCCGGTGCCATCTAGCCAACCTGAATGGTCTGTACCATGGTGGACCTCATCAGTCTTTTGCAGATGGGGTGAACTGGGGATTATGGAAGGGCCAGTACTATTCTCTCAAACACACGGAGATGAAGATCAGGCCTCGTTAGATCCACTTGGTCTCGGCTTGCGTTTTTTTAACGAACAAACCGTGATTTAAGGTAATTTAGTGAAATAGAATTTTCTATAGCAAGTGGTTTACAATCTTGTAAGAAAGGTTTTAATCTCTAAGCATTTTAAATGACGATGTAATTGGTAGAGGCTATAGTATTGGTTAACTTGCATTACAGTTGTGCATGACTGCTTAAAAACATGAAACATGCATTGGTGAAAAATAAAACTGATTAACAGCTACTTGTGTAGTTTGTTTGTTTGGAACATATGTCTCCGTAAAGTATGTACAAAATGCCTCTAACTCCCCATCATCTCTGCTAACTCAAACTACGAATACTGCAATGGCGCCATAAAGCTTACTTGGGCCACTTTTAACAATCCAAACAGACGCGATTGTACAACACTTTGTAAACATGTCAGTTGCTGGACCAACACGAAGAAATAAAGACTGGTTCGACAGTGGTGCTCTTCGCTTGGAACTTTGTTAAGCCAACGTTGATTCATAAGTCTTCGCATACGTTTCCTGTTTAATATTTACTAACAGCATACTTAGAATCTAAAGTACACGTTTATTATTAATCACTTTACCTGTATTTCAAATAAATACTATTAGCGATCTTAACAAAATAAAAAAGTTCTTTTATAGGCTGTCAGAGCGTGCTGTAAACTCGGTAAATACCCTCTCCCCGTGTTTTAGAATTGGACTTGTCTACGACCTGTATATCAATCAGTATACCTGTATTTTAGATAAATACTATTACAAAAAAGTGGTTCTTTTATAGGCTGTCAGAGCGGTAAACTCGGTAAATACCCTCCACCGTGTTTTACAATTCGACTTATTTACGACCTGTGTTTAAGTGACATGCGATCAATCGATTAATCAATCCATTAGTCATTGCTGTGGAAACTTTTGTGCCATTCTGGCCAACTTACGTTCGGCAAGGAGGCATTAATGGATACTAAGAACCATTAGTACTCGACAACTCTCCACCCCAGCGGTCCACTGGCAGTCTTGAATGTGCTGTGGACAATCCCCTTTTTCTTGGGTCAACAATGTGCTTAATAACTGCCCCACACGGCTCACACCACCCATTTCTGACAAGACGTTACACCATGAGTAAGGTGGTGCTTCTGGCTCTCCTCGCCCTTCTGCAACAAGGGGGCGCAGCAAATGTCAAGAACCTCCCTGAGATAGTCCACCATGAGACGGCAGGAGGAGACGGTGAAGTCACTGGACAAATTACACTACACTGTCCGGTTCAGCCAGCTCCGTCCTGTCCGGCTCTAGATCATCTCCTGTTGTACCTGAATGCACAGCTCAGCCTGGAGGGGCAGGTTGATCAGCTGAAGAACAGGACAGACAGCCTCGATGGACAGCTGCAGCAACTAGCACAACAAGAACTGGCCCAAGTAAGTATTGCCATTGAGAAATGGGTTTCGTAACTTTCGCGTCTGTATGTATGGTCCACGTGGCGTTATCTTTTCCCGTACGTAAACAAGGGAAGAAATGGTGTAAGATACAAATGATGGGACACATAATGTGGTCTGAAGACACATCTGCTTTTAAAACAGACTATAGAACTAACACTTTGCTTTCAACACTGGAAATAACACCTCTAATTTTTTCGGACAAACTCCGTCGACCTTGTTCACAGAGTGAATGACCCCTCTATCACCAACAATGACGTCAAAAAAAGACGCTGAAACTTGGACTATTTGTACACATGCGTTGGGCGTCTTAGCAACGTGCAGCTTAAAAGCTCAAGGGTCATACATAGACGTCAACATGTTCATTGATCACCTATACTTCTCTCCATGCAGGTAGAATATAGCAGATACGTACCTGCGGTTCCTGTTAAACCTTGTTGTCATGTTTATTTCATAAGAAGAGACAGGGAACATACTTTTGAGATAACAATCAACACCATAACTCATACCGAGTGCACGTGAAGAAAGGAAGAAAGAACACTTTGAAAACAACAGCAGGTGAACTTGGACAGAATGGTGTTCATAGACATCAGCATACAGTTGTACCTAATGTCTAGACAGTTCCATTCGAAGTTAAATGATTTTTTTTCACACAGTTCCAGGCCGAAGCTGATCTTAAGGCCACCGTTGAAGCTCTACAGGCGACAGTCAGTAGCCAGGACAGCATCATCCAGCAGCAGGCTGCAGCTTTACAGCAGCTGCAAGACTTGATTATTTAACACATTTATTTAGCCCTGAATAGTATTTTAGGACAGAAAACGTGATAGTTGGAAAAGTTGTGATAACTTGGTTTTTAGTGGTTATTTCAATAAATGTCTATATACTAGTGAAATAATGTGATAGAGGGGTGCTATCCCATTTTTTCTCTAGTAGACACAAATTAAGACCAATCTTTTAACCTTTATTAGTAAAATAATGGGATAAAGGGTTGCTATCACATTATTTCACTAATATACCGACATCTCTTACTAGTAAAATAATGTGATAGTGGGCTGCTATCTCATTATTTCACTAATAGAGACCATTTAACAATCTCTTACTAGTAAAATAATGTGATAGTGGGGTGCTCTCACATTATTTCACTAATAGATACAATCTTAACATCTCTTACTAGTGAAATAATATGATAAGGGGTTGCTATCACATTATTTCACTAATAGAGACCATCTATATATCGCTTACTAGTAAATTAATGTGATAAGGGGTAGCTATCACATTATTTCACTAATAGAGACCATCTATATATCTCTTACTAGTGAAATAATGTGATAAGGGGTTGCTATCACATTGTTTCACTAATAGAGACCATCCATATATCTCTTACTAGTAAAATAATGTGGTAAGGGGTTGCTATCACATTATTTCACTAATAGAGACCATCCATATATCTCTTACTAGTGAAATAATGTGATAAGGGGTTGCTATCACATTATTTCACTAATAGAGACCATCTATATATCTCTTACTAGTAAAATAATGTGATAAGGGGTTGCTATCACATTATTTCACTAATAGAGACCATCTATATATCTCTTACTAGTGAAATAATGTGATAAGGGGTTGCTATCACATTATTTCACTAATAGAGACCATCCATATATCTCTTACTAGTAAAATAATGTGATAAGGGATTGCTATCACATTATTTCACTAATAGATGCTATCACATTATTTCACTAATAGAGACCATCCATATATCTCTTACTAGTAAAATAATGTGGTAAGGGGTTGCTATCACATTATTTCACTAATAGAGACCATCCACATATCTCTTACTAGTAAAATAATGTGGTAAGGGGTTGCTATCACATTATTTCACTAATAGAGACCATCCATATATCTCTTACTAGTAAAATAATGTGATAAGGGTTTGCTATCACATTATTTCACTAATAGAGACCATCTATATATATCTCTTACTAGTGAAATAATGTGATAAGGGGTTGCTATCACATTGTTTCACTAATAGAGACCATCCATATATCTCTTACTAGTAAAATAATGTGGTAAGTGGTCGCTATCACATTATTTCACTAATAGAGACCATCCATATATCTCTTACTAGTAAAATAATGTGGTAAGGGGTTTCTATCACATTATTTCACTAATAGAGACCATCTATATATCTCTTACTAGTAAAATAATGTGATAAGGGTTGCTATCACATTATTTCACTAATAGATACAATCTTAACATCTCTTACTACTAAAATAATGTGATAGTGGTATTCTTCCAGTTGGGTGCGCTATATGTCAAGAGTACAGCTCCGCGGCATGTCTTGAATTAAGGAATGAATAAATGAACGAACGAATGAAGGAATGAATGGTTCAATGACATTGTGCAACTAAAACTTCCCCGCAGTGACAATCGTACACTGATGAGATATATTCAACTGGCATTTTTCTTGCTTTGCAACGAATTGAAAACAGATGTATGGCTGGTGTTTTCACCATCTTGGCCAAGCAGATGTAAGCGCCCCAGTCTGTACAGATTTTGCGCCTTTTTTTCTTGTCTTTTTCCTTCTTCCGTAAAACCCAACGACCTACATTTTCGTGCACAGTTCCAACAGGACTATAACAGTATACGCAGGGCGCAACACGCGTTGCCCACGTATTCGTCCAGCAGTATGACGACACTCGTGTAATAACTTAAACTGGCCCACTCACCAACCCTTATCACGTTTTCTTTTTCACTAGTATAGAGTACGGAAGCTTACCAGTGAGAGGACCGCTGTACTCGTGTCAAATAGCGCATCCAACTAAAAGAAACCAGATAGGTCAGAAGCACGCTCATGCCCAGCGCCGCGCCAGGCGTAGATTGTAATCAGGCCACAAACAAAACTATATGGAAACCACGGTTTGTTCGGTTGGTTTGCTTCTTTGTCCCAGGGGAAGGGCTGTCTTTGCTATTACACCGCTAGTAGCCCTCGTGCGGCCATATAGTGTATGTGTTGTAAGCTGAACAGTAACAGAAACGCAGGACTGTTGTTCCGGATACGTATGCGACAGGACGAGGTGTAGTTATGCTGTGTGCAGAAATGTAACAGAAGCACAGGACTGTTATTCTAGAAACGTGTACGACAGGACGAGGTGTATCTATGGTGTGTTCAAAACTGTAACAGAAACACAGGACTGTTATTCCAGAAATGTTTAAGACAGGATGAGGTGTATTCTTGTTGTGTGCAGAACTTGGCTGTAACAGAAACACAGGACTGTTGTTCCAGAAACCAGATATAGTTAGTAGTCGGAAAAATTACACGGGCGCTCTTTTAATTTTTCCGACTACTACCATATCTGCGCGATTCAACCTCTGCTTGGAGAGTAGGCCACTAGCGGTTTGATATAGAAAAGACAGCCTGGGTATGAGCGTGCTTCTGACCAGTCTGGTTTCTTCTAGTTGGATGCGCTTTATGTCATGAGTACAGCTCTGCGTCAAGTCTTGAATGAATAAATGAATGAACAAACGAATGAATGAAGGAATGAACGAATTAATGAAGGAATGGCTAAATGACACTGTGCACCAAAAACTTCCGCGCATATTTGACTGGCATTTTACTTGCCTTGCAACGAATTGAAAACAGATGTAAGGCTGGTGTATTCACCAACTTGGTCAAACAGATACTTGGTCACCCTTGTAATAACTTAAACTGGCCCACTCCCCAACCCTTATCACGTTTATTTTTTCACTAGTAGTGGAAGCTTACCAGTGAACTAATGTGATGGGGCCGTGCTCTCACATTGATTTACTAGTAGACACTATCGTTTCTTCTAACTATTGAATCAATGTAATAGAGACGTGGTAGAAACACATTTTATACATGTACTAATGAAGTAATGTTAATAACCATGTCACTCCTCCTGGGGGGGGGGGGTATTTCTGCCTCCCTCCTTCACTTGTCGGTTCCTAGTTTTGTGAATGCATGTCTGTATATCTTGCAACTCGTAGACTGCACACTATCCACACTCCCTTCTGACCCA
Organism: Branchiostoma floridae; assembly: GCF_000003815.2. NCBI lineage: Eukaryota > Metazoa > Chordata > Leptocardii > Amphioxiformes > Branchiostomatidae > Branchiostoma > Branchiostoma floridae. Next base: position 20,576,704 of record NC_049987.1, on the reverse strand, counting down.
CGCTCCTTCACGGCTTCGTAATAAATTGTCTTTACAATACGCGTACGCGTGTGAGTACTTTATTTGCAAGTTCTTGCCAGAGGGCTAATTGCAACATGAAGCATACAGAAGATATAGTAAACAATATCGTCTATTGGTAAACCAACGTGAGAGCACGGCCCTCTCACATTAGTTCCCTGGTAAGCTTCCGTACACTATACTAGTGAAAAAGAAAACGTGATAAGGGTTGGTGAGTGGGCCAGTTTAAGTTATTACACGAGTGTCGTCGTACTGCTGGATGAATACGTGGGCAACGCGTGTTGCGCCCTGCGTATACTGTTATAGTCCTGTTGGAACTGTGCACGAAAATGTAGGTCGTTGGGTTTTACGGAAGAAGGAAAAAGACAAGAAAAAAGGCGCAAAATCTGTACAGACTGGGGCGCTTACATTTGCTTGGCCAGTTAGGTCATACTTAGGCAGAATCGTGGGAAGATCTGGACACATTGTATGAATTTCATGGTGTGATAGGACCCATGTGAGCGACACAAAATGATGTGCGGACGAGCGATTGACAAGAAAGACAAGGAAAAGACGCAACGTTTACAAGAAGTTGGCCAAGTTGGTGAATACAGTAGCCATACATCTGTTTTCATTTCGCTACAAGGGAAGAAAAAGGCCAGTTAAGTATATATGTGAATGATTGTCATTGCGCGTCATTGCGCGAAAGTTTTAGATGTACAATATCATTAAACCCTTCATTCATTCACTAGTTAGAAGAAACAATATCGTCTATTGGTAAACCAGCGTGAGAGCACGGCCCTCTCACATTAGTTCCCTGGTAAGCTTCCGTACACTATACTAGTGAAAAAGAAAACGTGATAAGGGTTGGTGAGTGGGCCAGTTTAAGTTATTACACGAGTGTCGTCATACTGCTGGGTGAATACGTGGGCAACGCGTGTTGCGCCCTGCGTATACTGTTATAGTCCTGTTGGAACTGTGCACGAAAATGTAGGTCGTTGGGTTTTACGGAAGAAGGAAAAAGACAAGAAAAAAAGGCGCAAAATCTGTACAGACTGGGGCGCTTACATCTGCTTGGCCAAGTTGGTGAATACACCAGCCATACATCTGTTTTCAATTCGTTGCAAAGCAGATGAATATATCATCAGTGTATGGTTGTCACTGCGCGGAATTCCTTCATTCATTCGTTTGTTTATTCATTCAATCATTCATTCGTTCATTCATTTATTCAAGACATGCCGCGGAGCTGTACTCTTGACATATAGCGCATCCATCTTGAAGCATCCCACTATCACATTTTTTTTACTAGAAATAGATATATAGATTGTGTCTATTAGTGAAAAAATGTGATAGCAACCCCTTATCACATTATTTTACTAGTAAGAGATGTTAAGATTGTATCTATTAGTGAAATAATGTGATAGAAAACCCTTATCACATTATTTTAGTAGTAAGAGATGTTAAGATTGTATCTATTAGTGAAATAATGTGATAGCAACCCCTTATCACATTATTTTACTAGTAAGAGTTGTTAAGATTGTATCTATTAGTGAAATAATGTGATAGCAACCCCTTATCATATTATTTTACTAGTAAGAGATGTATAGATGGTCTCTATTAGTGAAATAATGTGATAGCAACCCCTTATCACATTATTTTACTAGTAAGAGATGTTAAGATTGTATCTATCAGTGAAATAATGTGATAGCAACCCCTTATCACATTATTTTACTAGTAAGAGATGTTAAGATTGTATCTATTAGTGAAATAATGTGATAGCAACCCCTTATCACATTATTTTACTAGTAAGAGATGTATAGATGGTCTCTATTAGTGAAATAATGTGATAGCAACCCCTTATCACATTATTTTACTAGTAAGAGATGTTAAGATTGTATCTATTAGTGAAATAATGTGATAGTAACCCCTTATCATATTATTTTACTAGTAAGAGATGTTAAGATTGTATCTATCGGTGAAATAATGTGATAGCAACCCCTTATCACATTATTTTACTAGTAAGAGATGTTAAGATTGTATCTATCAGTGAAATAATGTGATAGCAACCCCTTATCACATTATTTTACTAGTAAGAGATGTTAAGATTGTATCTATTAGTGAAATAATGTGATAGCAACCCCTCATCACATTATTTTACTAGTAAGAGATATATAGATGGTCTCTATTAGTGAAATAATCTGATAGCAACCCCTTATCACATTATTTTACTATTAAGAGATGTTAAGATTGTATCTATTAGTGAAATAATGTGATAGAAAACCCTTATCACATTATTTTACTAGTAAGAGATATATCTGCTACGGTTCTGGGGGCCTGCATCCCACCAGAACAAGGAACTGTGTAACCTTGCCGAGGTGTAGCAGCTTGTTCCCACCTGGTGTCAGCCTGGGTCTGGTGCATGGAAGACCTGTAACCTTCGGGGGGCATTTGGCACCAGGGAGGTACAAATTAGCAGTTCCGCCCTCTCCAGCAACAACGGAGTTAAGCGTTGGGCCAGCATCCCAACCTTGTAAAAACTAAACCTGCTACGGAAACAGCAAGTAGAAATCGAAATCAAAGTCGGCGCAAGGAAACTGGCAATGGACAGGATCCTAGTGTGACGGACCTCAATGAAAGCCGCAAGGAAGTTGGGGCCCCGAGATGCCAGATTTTCAGTGCCAAGAGTGAAACAAAGATTGCCACCTGGAATGTAAGAACATTATACCAGAGTGGGAAGATGGCTCAGCTACTGAGAGAGTTTGATGAATACCAACTCAACATCCTGGGGATCAGTGAGATGAGATGGACTGGGAGTGGGAAGATGTGCAGTGAGGGAAAAACTGTCCTGTACTCCGGGCATGAAGACCAACACCGCCGAGGAGTCGGCCTGATACTGGACAAAGAAGCCACCAGAGCACTTATCGGATGGAAGCCAGTCAGTGAACGCATCATCACAGCACGCTTTCAGTCAAGACATGGAAAAACATCGATTGTTCAGGTCTATGCACCAACTGATGATGCAGAGGAAAGTGACATGGATCAGTTCTATGGACTGCTACAAGATACCTTCGACAACACCCCTAGCCATGACGTGAAAATCTTGATGGGTGACTTCAATGCACAGGTGGACAGCAGTAGACAGGGTTTCGAGAACGTGATGGGACCGTTCGGGTCGGCACACAAGACAAGCGATAACGGGGAACGTCTCCTCTTTTTCTGCAACACTAACAGTCTGAGTATTGGGAACACCTTCTTTCAGCACAAACGAATACACAAGAAAACATGGAGGTCACCTGATGGGACAACCAACAACGAGATTGACTACATATGTATCAACCAACGCTGGAAATCAGCACTTCTTGACATAAGGGTATACAGGGGTGCAGATGTAGGTTCAGACCACCACCTTTTAGGAGCAAAGATGAAACTGCGACTAAAGAAGCTAGCGGTAAAGAAGAAGATGAAACCCTTTGCGACTGACAAGCTTAAAGACCCTATGATGAGTGAAAAGTATCAACTAAAACTGCAGAACAGATTTCAGGTACTACAAGAGATGGGACAGGATGTGGAAACCCAGTGGTCACTCTTTAAAGAAACGGTCACAAAAAGTGCGGAGGAAACTATAGGGAGAAGACGTGGTTCAAGGAAAGAGCAGTGGATCAAAGACCATACTTGGGACTTGATCGATGAACGAAGAAAGATGAAGGGGGAAAGAGATAGAGCTAGGTCCGAAGAGGAGAAGGAAAGGACAAAACACCAGTACCGTGACTTAGACCGTCAAGTAAAGAGGAGTTGTCGCGCAGATAAAAGGCAGTGGCTGGAAAAGAAAGGTGCCGAGGCGGAGGAAGCAGCCCAAAAGAATGACGCTAGAACCCTGTACCGCTTGGTGAGGGAAGTCACTGGAAGCTGTAGCAGCTCAAGTGTGCCTATCAAGGACAAGAGTGGGAAAACTCTGCTAACCACAGAGGAGCAGGACTTAAGGTGGATGGAGCACTTCCAGGAAACCCTAAACCAGCCAAACCCCAACACCCTGTTTGACTTCCAGGCAGAAGAACCAGTAGAGGATCTGGATGTTTGTGAAGAACCAATCAGGATAGATGAAACTGTTCAAGCCATTAAAGCTATGAAGAACAACAAGGCAGCAGGACTGGATGTGATCTCTGCAGAGATGCTCAAGCACGGTGGGGAGAGCACAGTAGAGATGCTAACCAGGCTGATGAACCGTTGCTGGCAGGATGAGCAGGTCCCCAGGGATTGGCAAGATGGCATCATAGTAAAGCTCCCCAAGAAAGGGAACCTCTCGGACTGCAACAACTGGCGGGGCATCACTCTTCTGTCAATCCCAGGAAAGGTATTCTGTGCAGTGCTCTTGAGGAGGTTGAAGAAAGCTGTGGACTGCAAACTGAGAGAAGAGCAAGCGGGGTTTCGCAGTAACCGCTCGTGCACAGAACAAATCTTCACGCTCCGTAACATCATTGATCAATGTCTTGAATACCAAACACCACTAGTGCTGAACTTCATCGACTTTAAAAAGGCTTTCGACAGTATTCATAGAACATCTCTCTGGAATATTGCTCGCTCATATGGTATACCAGGACAGTTTGTAAATACCTTTAAAAGCCTATACGCAAACTCAAGATGTTGTGTCAGGACAGAGGGAGGAACAACAGATTTCTTTGATATTGTCACGGGCGTCAGACAAGGATGCATCCTTTCCCCGTTCCTGTTTCTGCTGACCATTGACTTTGTCTTGAAGAAGACTACAGAAGATGGTAGAGAGGGGGTGAGATGGAACGAAGAGGAGAGACTAGCAGACCTTGACTTCGCAGATGACTTAGCCCTACTGTCTGAGACCAACCAGGACTTACAGAACCTGACAACAAAACTGGAACAGTTCTCTGGGAAGGTTGGGCTGCGAGTGAGCACAGAGAAGACCAAGGCAATGGAAGTGGGAGATAACACCAACCATCCACCACTGAACATCAGCGTCAACAACAACCAGGTTGAAATAGTGGATCAGTTCACCTACCTTGGCAGCGTGCTCAGTAACAGCGGTGACGTAGAGCCGGATATCAACTGCAGAATCGGGAAGGCGGCTGCGGTATTCCGAAGGTTGCGCAAGGTCTGGTCAACCAGTACCATCAGCCTGGACACAAAGCTCCGCCTGTACAACAGCATAGTCCTACCCACAGCAGTATATGCCGGCGAGACATGGAAGTCTTCAGCTAGACTGAACAAGAAGCTAGATGTGTTCCACCAGAGGAACTTGAGGAAAATCTTGAAGGTTAGATGGCAAGAGCACATCACCAACGAGGAAATCCTCAGAAGGGCCAACTCCCAACCCTTAAGCAAGATCATCACAGGGAAGAGGATGCAGCTGGCAGGGCACATCCTGCGCCTACCAAACCACAGGCATTCTAAGACTGCCATGACTTGGATTCCTCCAGGGGGAAAACGAAAGAGAGGAAGACCAAAAAACACATGGAGGAGGACATTCAATGAGGACCTGAAGGGAGTCAACATCACATGGGGAATGGCAGAGCAGACGGCGTCTGACAGAGGACGATGGAAACTACTTGCTGCCCAATGTGCCTCACGGCACAGGAGGACCTAAGTACTAAGTAAGTAAGTAAGAGATATATAGATGGTCTTAGTGAAATAATGTGATAGCAACCCTTATCACATTATTTTACTAGTAAGAGATATATGATGGTCTCTATTAGTGAAATAATGTGATAGCAACCCCTTATCACATTATTTTACTAGTAAGAGATGTTAAGATTGTATCTATTAGTGAAATAATGTGATAGTAACCCCTTATCACATTATTTTACTAGTAAGAGTTGTTAAGATTGTATGTACTTGTGAAATAATGTGATAGCAACCCCTTATCACATTATTTTACTAGTAAGAGATGTTAAGATTGTATCTATTAGTGAAATAATGTGATAGCAACCCCTTATCATATTATTTTACTAGTAAGAGATGTATAGATGGTCTCTATTAGTGAAATAATGTGATACAACCCCTTATCACATTATTATACTAGTAAGAGATGTTAAGATTGTATCTATTAGTGAAATAATGTGATAGAAAACCCTTATCACATTATTTTAGTAGTAAGAGATGTTAAGATTGTATCTATTAGTGAAATAATGTGATAGCAACCCCTTATCACATTATTTTACTAAGAAAGGTAAGAGATCAAATTGTATGTTCTAGTTAAATAATGTGATGTAACTGTGCCAATCATTATCTCATGTGAAAGTAGTTAACACGTTTTTCGACAGAAACACTTTTTAAACTAAAATAATGTGATAAATATACCGAGCTGACGAGGGGGATACACACTGGTCCTGAACGGAGACGACGGGTATACACACTGGTCCTGAACGGAGACGAGGGGAGATACAGACACAGTCACGTTTGGGACCGCTTGTATTTAAGAACCTTGCCTTCAATTGAGCTACAAACTTCATGGGGTGTAAGTTACAGTACCTGTTGGGAATGTTGTGTGGTGGCGCCCAGTTAGAACTCGGCATGCTGCTCTCATACATGCTTATGAAAGTGAAGCCGAGCCCAACGTAGACAATGAAACTCAAAAATGTGCAGCCCAAAAACGTCGTCGCCATTCTCGAGCTCGCGATGTGTGTCACCATGTTTGCAACTCTGATGATCCTAGATCAAGTAAACACTCGTTAGATCATTGCTATAAGAATTCTTGTCCACACCATAGCAAGTGTGATCGGCATGCTGCATTTTAAAATGGCCGGCTATCAGAGAGGCCAGCAATCAGCGACCCAGTACAAAAAGAAATGGCCAGCAAAAGTGCCAAAAAAGGCCATAGAGAGCCTGCTATGGAGGCTAAGCACATATGGAGTTTTTGTTATAGAACAAAAAGACATTTACGTAGTATTTTTACCATTTCTGTAAGTTGACCATTGCCAAATGGTAATTAGTCTGTGACCAGACCCTCTGGTCGACAGACTTTTAGTTTTGTCACGTTTACGCGCGTTCGCAGCTGTATCTGTATGTTCCCGTTGTCTGAATTCTATGTGGTTTGGCAGGTCCTTTGTACTGAGGTTGACGATGATGCACGTGAACTTTTTTTTGCGGCAGGTGGTTTTATTATGGATTTTATAAAAATAACACCCCTACAATTTGTTCGTCTTGCGGTGTTTTGGTCCAGATCCTCTGTATGTGGGTCATGGTGTCATTGGAATTTGTCAAGCAGATGCGTGGTGTTACCTGATCGTCAAAGTTATTCGCGTTCGCATCGGTATCTGCATGTTCCCGTTGTCGCATACGTACGTTGTTTGGCAGGTCATCTGCACTGAGGTTGACGATGATGCACGTTGTTTTTTTTTGTTGTTTTTGCGGCAGTTGGTTTTATTAGGGACGCAATAAAAATAACACCCCTACAAAATGTTCATCTTTCGGTGTATTAGTCCAGATCCCCTGTATATGGGTCATGCTGTAATTGAGATATTGCAAGCAGATGCGTGATGTTCTCTGGTCGTCAATGTAACGCGCGTTCGCATCTATATCTGCATGTTCCCGTTGTCGCATACGTTTGTGGTTTGGCAGGTTCTCTACACATAGTTGGACGATGATGCAAGGTGTTTTATTTTTTCGGCAGCTGTTTTTATTATGTATGTAATAATTTCAGAAATCATCCCTGCAAATTGTACGTTTCACAGTGTATTGGCCCATATCTGCATATGGTGCCCGTTGAGGTAATTGGGTATAGTTAAGCAGATGCGCGATATGTGCAAGAATTTTACGCGCGTTTGCTTTCTACCTCTTATTCAACAAGTTTATCCGTACTACTTTATGTACCAGCATCATGGACCCCGGGATTCACCCATTAACCCTGTGTCATGCTACCTTATGGCTTCACACTAGTTAAAAACTTATCGCACAGTTCATCATCAACAGCTGTGTGTTATCGTATGTGGGACATGGGAACCGACATCTAATGTTCCACTAATGACCCTGTCAATCAAATACCTCCTGTCGCCGTTTGCAATGAAGCGTGTAAGAATTCTCGTCCCAAATGAAGTTAAGCCATATTATATTCCCGGACTTCGACTAAGAAACATCAAGGTCCTATTCCGTGCTTCATACTTATTACGTCCATAACAGAAACATGTTAATACTTGGTGCGTTTGTCAGTCTGCCTGTCGGTCTTGTAGGTGTGTCTGTGTGTGAATGTGCCTGTGTATTAGAGTAGACCATCCGGTAACTTATCGTCACCATATCTTTTTGACTTTGGCCACATGTTATCTCACAATCCATACCTGTTTAGTAAGATTCACATGACACAGAAATATTAGGCAACTTTAGATACAACGATATATCTAACACCATGAAAAGAATCATATAGGATATAAGCACAACGTCACACACCAAAGAAGACAAAACAACCAACATATACCAGACCGACGTCACAGACTATGTTACCTACGGTCACTTGTTTCTTTTAGAAACCAGGTGACGTGACAATTTGTGGGCGCGAAGGTTAACGTCTTCCACAAAATGTATTTGTTGTGTCGTGACAGGTATAAATAACCTCCTGAAAATGCATGAATCCTTATGCTTCAGGCCAGGGGGCTTAGTTACATCGTACCAATAGATAACGAAACCACTCATGTAACTAACGTTATATTTACCGGCCTTTTTTTAAGCAGTTCATTTAATTGTGTCCTCATTTTTTTGACACGTGCACTTTGTCTTTTGTAGGGAGAGTTAAACCTATTTTTATGTGTAGAGACGTATTTTGTAGTAATCTACTCTTCCTTAACCGTGTTTTTCTCGCTGTACTGATTTTCAAAAACGGTCGCCCTTGCCTCCAAAGCTATTAGCACAATGCTTAGTTTGAGCTTTGTTGGATATTCATGTTTTTATGAAAGGCCTCATCCTTAGTAAATATGCCCCAAAATTTGATTATACTAGTATGTGCCCTCGGTTGTACCCGAGTGAGGTCGAGAACTTTTTTCACGTTTAACTGCGGTGCTGCAAACCAAGCAACTGTCGAGTCAGGTACATGTAAATTTTTGCTATCTAGTTACATGCCTTGCTTTTCAGCTTCTTTTCCCCAAGCTTTCCCGATTTTGTAGCAGTTCTATGATTACTCATTTACGAAGAAAATGCAATTGTCTCAACGGCTTGTCAATGATGTTTCACATATGCCTCAGGCTAGAGCGAAAATGACAAAAAAAATCTCACCTATGGTCTTCGCGTGTAGTATTCTTGCCTCCAGTCTAGTACACAATGTTATCGTTCACAATCCTGAGCGGTGACGTATTCAATACCCAATACGTGGATCAACTTATTTGTGCTTCTTTCCCCGGACTGGTCAATTCAATGCCTCAATGGTTATCAGATATCTGGCAAGCTGGCAACTTTTGACAACTGTTGCCAATAAAGTAAAATCCTTGATGATAGAGCATTATTGGTACCACAAGCAACAGTTGAGGATTGATCCATACAAATGATAGATCTAAGAAACGGTTGATTGTTGCAAGACGCGGGACTTGGCACTGACTTGGACCTTACTGCATCAATGGTGTTGACATAGGATTCCTTACATTACAACACCTTCTCACCATTTGTTCTCTTTTTTTCTCCACTTGAAACAGATACTCCAGAGGTCAGTAACTGCTGTAACTGGATCCATCGTGGCATCTCGGGTGGCCAACTCAACTTCACAACAGGGTATAACAACTACATTGCTGGCTTGGCAGGTTACTAGTAAAACATACAAGGTTGTCTTTCAGTGTTTTTCACCATTAGCACTGCCCATGTCTTTGAAATCTTTATTCATTATACCACTTCGCAGACTTGAAACATCAAGTCTGAATTATGATGGCATTTACATACGGATACACACGTTACTGGAGACTTGCTTAAAAACTTAGAACGTTGTGTGGTTAAAAATGAATAGTTAAAACCCTGCTTACATAACATCTAAAATTTAAAATTCTGAATGCATTAAATAGGCTAGAAATCTGAACGGACGATATAATATTGACATAAATATTTACATACATATGGTACAAAAGTCGTCATCCTTACAAGTGTTAACGATACATTCAGATATATAGATATATTCTACATAACAGTGTTTATTCGCATTTGTTCAACAGTTCAATCATGTAAGGAATAGCAGAGTTCCTGTGGACATCAGCCTTCCACCCTGTCCATTGTTCACACATACCCAAAGGTGGTATATATCACCAAAAGATGGTAAATTGTGGCCAAAACTTGTGCAACATAATGCAATACCGATCCCAACCAGCAGGGAGAGCAACATATGGTCAAAATAGCACACTTGGTGTTGGGTGGTCATAATATTAGACTGTGCAAATGCCAGTTAGTTCACAACTTGCAAAGTTATGAAATGTACATTTGTACATTACTCGCAATTATGGAACAACTCTTTGCTTATCTGTTAATGACATGCTCTTAAATATACAATCATTAATTCAACAAATCAAACTTAAGTTACGCCAAAAAGTAGTTACTCAAGCAACTGGATATGGTTTTGATATGGTTTTGAATGGCTTTTAAACGTAATCTGAAAATCCATCTGTTAATCCATCCGAGCCCCCTGTAGTAGCCACATTTTTTTTTCTTTTTAATCATATTATCTTAATTCATTCCATTATTTGATTATCCTTATTGCACTATTATCATTTTCTAAGTATTATGCTGATTTATTATTTATTGTTAAGTCAAACCATTAATTACTTGGTTATCCTTATTGCATCATTATCATTTTCTACATATTACGTTACTTTATCATTCATTGTTAATTCATACCATTAATTACTTGTTTATCCTTATTGTATTATTATTATTCTATGTATTACTTTATTTTATTATTATATATCATAATCAATTTTGTTTAGTTTAAAGGAGGAGGGCTAAGTATAATCTTCACAAGCTTTTTCCCTCCTCCTGCACCTGTTTTATCCATTGTTTTCGTTTTGTGTTTTAATGTAATACTTGTGTGCGAATAAATAAACAAACAAACAAACGTTTCAAAACCATATCCAGTTGCTTGAGTAACTACTTTTTGGCGTATCTTATTACCTGGATGTCTAACCTACATCGACAAACTTAAGTTGTATAACGTTATTCCAAGATTAGATCAAATTTAATTTTTTATCAAATTAAAAAAAGATCTCTCTGCATTGCAGGAGTGCACTGTTCCCACATTAAACTATGTTTACTTCAGCATTGTTTTTAATATCTTGTGTATTGATGTTTGTATGTCAATGACTCTTCACGGACCAATCGCCAGTCGCCATGCATCAGCCAATGATGCCCGTGGATGATTGATTGCTTGACCAATCACAGACCAGTGGTGCTTTTTGCACCTGCTCTGGGCACACCTTTGTCAGCCTGCCGAGACCATTGTCTTCTCATTGACGGTCGACTATTCAACCAAGTAACACCTTACCCAATTCTTCACACGATGTCGTACCGTAAGCCGGAATGTCTGTCCTCCGCAAGGGAAGCGAGGGGCTGGGGAAGGAAGAAGGAGAAAGTCACCCCAAGGTACTTCACGTCAATGTCCGGGGAGATGCAAGAAGAATCTCCGGGTTTATCTACAAGGAGAAACCGCCTCGTTCTAATCGGTGAGACTGGCTCGGCTTAGCATTAGTCGTGTTGGTAGAATTTATTCATTAATTGCTATTGGATAGAGGTGTCCAGTTCTAATTGTATGCGACATTCCCACTTGGCATTGGGAAACCGTCAAGCCTTTTGTTGGTTGCTTAGCCTTAGCTACGTACACGTTAGTAAAACCACCACATCTTATTTTATGTCACATTCCCATTGCCCTTGTACAACCGTTGAGCCTTTCATGTTTGTTGCAGCTAGCAGAGGTGTGGCAAATGATGCATGCTCATATCTTCTCCCGACACCGCACCGTACGCTGGACTGTCTTGCCTCGGGCCAGGGAGGCTAGGGCTGCCGAAGGGGGCACCAAGCGTCAACGTTGGGTTCTTACAGCAATGTCCGTCAAGAGAATCTGAAACGTCTGGAATCTGGACGCCGAAACGTCTGGACACAATAAAGGATCCAAGGTAAATTACTGTTAATGTACTGTGTGATAGTCAACTCAAGAACATTCAGGCACCATCTGTTTCGCAGCACTAGCGTTTTTGTTTACTTCAACGTGAACCACTGAAAATGTTCGGTAATCAGGAAAGCGAAATATGTACTGGCAAACTTCCGACAGTTCAGTGAAATATTCCAATAATCTTTCTTTGTGCATCATAGGGCGCGTGAAGGCCTGAAAATACTTACATGCCTGTATTTCCATCATATCCACAACGACTTGATGGTCGTACCACATGTGACACGGTGAGCATTGTTTGTACCGTACCGTACTGTAATGACAGGCTCTGTTTATTAGCATTTAGCTGTTATCCATATGTATGCCCAGGTGTACAGTTATTTGTAACGTACTTGACAATGACATTGTATTTTAAGTTTTAGGCCCTGCACACCTGTTTTATTTATTCACACTTGCCGCTGTTCAGCCGTTGAACCTTTTGTTGTTTGTTGCAGCTGATGTACGTGCGTATAGTCTGGTTCTGTTGAAGAACCTCAAGTCATCGGAGAAACAAGCTTGAAGACAAGGGCTTTCCAGGCTCAACCGAAGCCATAAAGGAACAAACGTTCATGGTGGGACAAATCCTGACAAGACGTTGCCCAACGCCAAGTTCGTAACTCCGTGGTCAAAAAGACGATGGTCGTGTGCACACCCTGTCAGAGGATCTGGTGTAAGGCAAGCAAAGAATGATAAGTTTTGCATG